>NW_023396613.1:0-223326 GCF_011125445.2 Fundulus heteroclitus
CTACCGATGTACTAATTCTCGTTTCTCTGTACATGTTCCAACCATCTCAGTCTGGCCTCTTTGGCGTTATCTCCAAAACATCTAACATGAGTTGTCCCTCTGATGAACTAATTCCTGATCCTGTCCCTCCTTGTCACTCTCAAAGAGAACCATCTTCATCTCTGCTATCTCCAGCTCTGCCTCCTGTCTCTTCCTCAGTGCCATTGGCTTTAATACAGCATCTCTGGCCTCACCATCATCTTTGTACACCTTTCTTTTCATCCTCACTGAGACTTTTATCACATAAATCTTATATGACTTAATTCTAGCACAACTACTCTTTCCCATAACTTAATTG
Organism: Fundulus heteroclitus; assembly: GCF_011125445.2. Taxonomy (NCBI): domain Eukaryota; kingdom Metazoa; phylum Chordata; class Actinopteri; order Cyprinodontiformes; family Fundulidae; genus Fundulus; species Fundulus heteroclitus. The sequence continues at coordinate 338 of NW_023396613.1, forward strand.
TATGACTCGTACACTTCGTTTCTCTATAGTTGCCACAACTCTGCACTTCCTCTTCTTTTGAAAATTGGTGCCAGTATAGTTCCCCTCCATTCCTCCGGCATCCTCTCGCTCTCTGAGATCTCATTAACAACGTAGCCCAAACTCTAACCACTGGCACTCCTAGACACTTCCAAACCTCCACAGGTTTATCATTAGGACCAACAGCATTTCCACTCTTCATTCATCCTTATTAATCTTTGCTACTTCCTACAAAGCAATTTCTTCTTCTTCTCTTTGTTTTCTCTCATTTCCCTCATTTATCATCTCCCCAAGGCACTCCGTCATCTTCCATTACCCTTGTTGCACCTGTCAGTACATTTCCATCTCGATCCTTAATTACTCTAACCATATCCTTCCCATCTCCCTGCCTCACACAACCTGTATACATCGTTCACTCCCTCCATACTGTCCAACCTATCCTAAAGTCCCTGTATGCGCTTTGTTTGGTCTTAGCTACTTCCACCTTCACTTTACGCTGCATCTCTCTGTACTCCAGGTGACTCTCTTGAGTCCTCATAGTCTCCTATTTCTTTTTGGCTGAACACACTCCTGTACTTCCAGGTTCTACCACCTAGTCTCCTCATCAACTTTCCTTCCAGAGGACATACCAAGTGCTCTCCTAACTTTCTCCCTGATAGCATTAGCAGTAGTAATCCGTTAATTTCGAACCACCTCCTGGCCACTCAGAGCCTGTCCCAACTTCTTCCCTAAAAGCCTCACAACTTTCTTTGTTTTTCAGCATCCACCACTTTTCCTCTGCTTTGCCTTTGTCCTCTTCATCTTCCTCAACATCAGAGTTATTCTATATACCACCATCCTGTGCTGTCTGGCAACAGTCTCGCCAACCACTACCTCATAGTCACTGAGTTCCTTCAAGTCACATCGTACATCTCCACAAGATGTAATCCACCTGAGTGCTCCTACCACCACCCCCATGAAAAGTCTTTGTGTGTCCTTGCCTATGTTTATAGTTTTTTTCATGAGTGTGACTATGGATCTGAAGCCCTGACAGCAATTGTTAGACTATGACCTGATTGGAGTCTGGCCGAGGTCTGTCTTTTCCATGAAGTGGTGTCAAATGCCTTTTTCCTTCACGGTACCCCTGACCTCATTCAGTTATTCCTGCGTCTGCTACTTTTCCTGTGATCTTTACTTTAGCCACGTTGGAGTTAATAACATACCTGATCTGTTTCAGACAAGCGGTACATTTTTGGAAAATTGGATGTCGTGTCATTTTTCTATTTGTCAAGCTTGCGTTGTGATATTTCTTGAACAGAAAAACTTTAAAAATAATATACAGATAGTTCATTTTGTTCCTGTAATTCACATAACGGGCTGGATTGTGACACACTTGCTAATGTTAGATTATAATACAACTTTGTGTTTAATATTTAATATTTCATACTCCTTATATATTTTTTATTTATTTTTTTACATAATTTTCTTTTGGAAAATATTTTACAAATATAAATGTAATTATAAATGTAATGGTGTAAAGAACTAGTTTATTTTTCTGTTACCTTTTATGGTTGTACTTATGTAGAAATTAAACAAGAGGGTTTATTAGGATTTGCTGTGTTGCTGCATCTTTCTTTAAATACTGACTATAAATTTAAATTGAAGGCTCAGTGTTGCAGTGTCTTGTAAAAAGAATTCACATCCTTTGAACTCTATTTATATTTTGTGACAATGTAACAACAAAGTTTGTGATATTTCATCAGACTTTATTTAATAAAAAAGTACAAAGTTGAGAGTAATTGTGAAATGGTGGACAAAGTATACATGGTTTTTGTTTATTTTTCAAATACAAATCAGAAAAGTGTGGTGCACATTTGCATTATGTCCATTTAATCTAAAACATAATGAGACCCATTTGTCTTTCAGAATCACATAATTAGTAAAATAAATCCACCAGTGTGTGATTTAATCTCATCGATCTAGGAACTCTTCGAAGGCTGAGGAGGTTTTCTAGGGAGCATTAATAAAAAAAAAACAGCATTGTGAAGACCAAACAAGACAGCAGACAAATCAGAAATAAAGTTGAGGAGAAATGTAAAGATATTTGAATACAGGCCCATTCTGCATGGAGTTTGCATGATCTCCCTGTACCTGAGCGGTTTCTCTCAGGGTACTTTGGCTTCCTGCCAAACTCCACGAACAGGACTCTTAGGTAAATTGATTACTTAGGTATGAGTGCATGGTCGTCTGTCCTATATGGCCTGTGTTGCCCTGTCATGGAATGGTAACCTATCCAGGGTGTACACTGCTGTCTCCAGTGACCCGCTGAAGCAGGCACTAGTTTCCACCATAAGTGGATGTAGAGAATGGATATTGGAAGTACAAGCAGGGGATAGGTTATAAAACAATATTCCAAGCTTTGAACATCTGACTCTGAACAACAGCACTGTTTAATCCATCATCCAAAGTTGAATGAGTGTGGCACAACTGAAAATCAACAGTTATGCCCATCCAGCTAAATGTTTGGGCCAGACAAGGTGAGGAGCTGGAGGTACTGTAAAGATCTACAACTCTAATGTAATTACATGTGTTAACAGGACAACTATTAATACCTCACAAATATTTCCTTCACACAAGATTTGCAAGAAGAACTGCAGAGAAGAAGTCAAAAGTTCTTTTTATGGCTCCTCACATCCCTTAAAGGGGACACAACAACCATTTGGAAGAAGGTGAACCATGGTGGCAGATAATATTGTGAGGATGCTTTTCTTCAGCAGGCACACTTAAGGCAGTCAAAGAAATGGAGCTAAAAATAGGGAAACCCAGGTAGAAAGCCTGCTAGAGACATCAAAATACTATTCAGCTGAGGTGGAGGGGTCACCTTCCAGCAGGACACCTTCCCTAAAACATGCAGCTAGAGCTCAAATGAAAGCATTTAAATCAACACATATGCAGGTGTTACAATGGCCCAGTCACAATCTGGACTATGAATAAATGAGAAGTTGTGGCATTTGCTGTTCTCAGATGCTCACCATGCAGTTTGACTGTGCTCAAACTATTCTGCAAAGATCAATGGGCAAATCATTTAGTCTCTATTTGTGCGAAGTTCTTAAGGACATACCTTTGTGTTAGGGGCTCAGAACCAAAATTCACACCACTCTGTTCACATGTTTACGTGTGAAAGATTTTTGTGCTTCATTTTTCTTCCAATTCAGAATTACGCACCTCTTGTAATGGTCAGTCACATAACACTCAACAAATGTAACATAAAGTTGTGTTTGATGTGCAAATTGTGTACAGGGACTATAATGTCTGAGAAGATAAATAAGTGAGCTATGAGATATTGAACTTTGTGAATGAGTTATATCCTACATCCTCAGCATATCCATATGTATCTGGTCTTCTGACCTGAGTGAAAGGGATGGGCAATGAAATAGTAAAAAAAATCAGAAAGGTAAAGTGGCTCAAGACCATTTAAAGATTTAAAAACAAATACAAGAACGCTACAATGGACCCAGTAATGAACAGGCAGCCAGTGCAGTGAAGCTAAAAAAAAAGTAATGTCCTCTCTCTTTTGTGTTCCACTTTAAAAAAGATGTGAAACTGCAAGTTTCAGCTCCAGCTGGAGACATGGCAGGGATGTCCGTGAGACACCATAGTAAAGGGGGTTACAGCATTTGAGTTACAGTAATTGTTGTGATAAACACAGGGCTTAGTGTTTCACAGCCCTGCCTTAAAAGAACCTGTTTCTCTTTAGCCATTTGTCTCAGTTGATAAAAAAAATGGATTTCACCACAGAACTGATCTGCCTGTCAAGATTAAAATCACTGTCCATTTTCACCCCAAGGACGGTGAAAGTAGGTTTTATGTTCTGAGCCAGATGGGCAAGCAGATACACTGACACCCGCTCTGACACCCCACTGTCTTTCTGTCATAAAAATTATGAAAGTGAAGAGTCTTCCAGGCTCTTACTTCTTCAAGGCACTCAGGTTAGAGTGGAAGTCGTGTTATTTAAGGGGAAAATAAACACAGCAGTGATCAGCATAAAAATGAAAGGTACATTTGTGCTTCCTAAAAAGGGAGCCCATGGAAACCATATATATTGAAAAAAGCTGAGGCCCCAGAACTGATCACTGACAGACGCCACAGGAAAGAGAAACCGAGGATTATTTAAAATTGCCCAGGCTGACACAGAATTTCCTTTCTGTCAGGTAGGTTTAAATCCTCAACCTGTTAAGTGGTGGGGCAAAGACAGGATGAGATATCCGAAGCCTGAAGATTTGCAACATCAACCCTCCCAAAAAGTTCAGTTCAGTTTGTGGAGCATTGAAAGCATTATCTATAGTTTTGTACAACATGTGAGATCTGTGGCAGTTTGACCGGATAATATTTGAAAAGCACTTTCTTTTAGCATCTTTCACATCAGTATTTTTGAATGCTACTTGAAGCTTATCCTCCTTCCACTTTCTGATTTCTTTGACACTCATATGTGATGGTGCGAGCTGATACATCTAGCCACGACTCAGACTTAGTTTTGAGCAACCTCGCATTAAAGGAACTCTAAACCTGTAGCTCTCATGGGTTGTTCCCGGTCTGCAGTGGTCAATAAACATCAAAAGCGTTGAACCAGAGACAGGGTCATGGCCAGCTAAGGGTCATTGATGCACCTTGGGGATTGGGGTTAGCCCATGTGGTTGGATGTTACTTTAACATACCAGCCCCCTAAGCATCAATGCAATCTATGCAAACAATGCAAAAAGAGTTGAAGGATGGCTTGAGGAGCGCAACAATGAGTCCGAGGTGTGAAGATGCTTCGAAATTCCCCAGGTCTCAATCCCATCCAGCACTTCTGAGACAAACAAGTCCCACCCATGGGGGGGCAACATTGCAACTTGCAGGACATAAATGATCTACTCGGACCTACTTGGATCTATGTCTTGAAGGGATTAGGATGTTTTGGCAGCTAACACTTTCAGAGTGTCACAATGTTATGCCTGATTAGTCTATATACAGTCATTTCATTGCTATCCATTTACATGTCTTGCCAAAGCTCATATTTACAATAGACAGACATTTTGTGATGAAATTCATGCAAATCAGGAAAGAAATTACACCAAGTGATCACTTAATTTTGTTCTCATCTCTATATTTATTTATGTTACTGTCTGTTTGCCTCTGCCAAGGAATAACAAAGACCTCATATATCATAGCCCATTACTCGATTACGGTGAAAAACAATCACAACTCATTCATGTACGGACACTAATGCCTCTCTCATGCATATACGTATCTTCCTGAATGTGATTTGGAAAAGATTTGCATCGACCTTTAATTCTTCATGAGATTTTTCAAAGAGTTTCCTTTAGTGTAGATAAGTAGAAATTACCGACTGCACCAACCGGCTTCTGGGTGTGACTCTGTGGAAGAGTTCATGAATATGAGACTGCTGCTGCTCAGTGTAAATAAATAAACAAAGTCACTTCCTTGGAAATAAGAGAGGTTTAAAATCTTCTGAGTCGACCTAGCTGTTTGGTGTGGGTCATTGAATTTAATAGTTGGTCATATTCCCTGACAGAGTTGTTGTAGTTCAAAAGTTGTGCTCGGTGAAAAAGAGAATGAGAGATTTTCTCCTGTACTGTTTACAAACTCTAAAGGCATTCCTAACATGTTAATTCTCTGTTTTTGCAGGTTATTAGTGGGCGCGCCATATGAAATGACTGGGCCTTACCAAACAGGGGACGTATATAAGTGCGCACTGAGCAAACGGACCAACGGCAACAGTTGCTCAAAGCTCAATTTAGGTATAGTATACCAGATCACAGCACTGCTGTTACCGATGTCCTACATGACACACTGCATGCAGCATTTACCCTTTTCTGATGGTTTCATTGTTGCAAAAATGTTTGGTTTAAATCAAACTGCATCTCCAGTCAATTCCACGCCGGCCACTTCCTTAAATGCCAGAACATGTCAATGAAATTAAGTTGTTTCAACAGATTTTAATCATAATTTATCCACTGTGAAAGTGGCAGAAAATATGTGCATGAGTTTGTGTGTTTATCTTGACTCAAAAATAATATAAACCTACTGATCCGTCTGTTTTGGACCAAGTTGTATATGTTTAGTTCTTATATTGCCACTGGCATTTAGCCAGCTGCCAATTAGAAAGTCTCCCTGGTTTTCCAACTTGGAAATGAAACAGTTTGGTTTGATTTCTTATCCAAATCCGATTTGACCCTTGGAGGAAATTTTAACACCTTAACTAGCCACCACTACTTGTTCCTGATTCACAGTCATCCCCTAATGCAGAGTTAATACTTTTTTATTTTCCTTGTAAATAATAAATTCAAAAAAGTCTTCTAAATACTATGAAAAAAGCCACATACCAGCATTGTATATGAGTATGAGTCATAGTGAAATCTGTGAAACAGGAGTCTGGGTGTTCTGTACCAGTCATTCCCCCGTTTAATGATTTATGTACACCTCCATGTGTGTATTTTACCACACTTTTACTGCATGTCTGTTAATACGGGTTGCACAGGTTATGTTGGTTGGATAATCACTTAAAGTTTAGAAGAATAAACATTTAGATCTGAAGATGTGGACACTGCGTTGCCTGGCCAGACAGCAATAACAACCCTTAGGCCCAGATGGTGGAGAGCCTCTGTTTGCATGCATGCATCTGAGATCCTCTCAGCGAATTTCCTTTTCATTCAAGGAAAGATATCTCTGACCAACGTATCAGAACGAAAGGACAAGATGAGGCTGGGAATGACGCTGGTGTCTAACCCTGTAGACAGGAGCTTTGTGGTGAGTAGGACTTGAAAAGAGGCCATGCTTCTTTGAAACATATTTATGGAGAGTGCAGTTGTTAAGATGAAAAAAAAACGGGGGAAACAAAATTGCCTTTTGATTATACGGTTATACTGCCGAGTTTCGTCTTACAGAATATACTTAGTTGTTGCTTGTATAAACACTTTCTTTCTTCATTTCAGGCTTGTGGGCCATTATGGTCGTATGAGTGTGGCAGCTCTTACTACAGCACAGGAATATGCTCCAAAGTTAACGCAGGCTTCAAGTTTTCCAGAACGATTATCCCTGCCTTTCAGAGTAGGTTTTTAAACATCTCTTGTGTTTGACAAAGATCCACTGATGCCTCTAAATCACAGCAGGTGGTTGTCTTTGCATACACGAAACACGTGTTTCTTTTTTTTTTTTTTATGTTTAGGATGTGAAACCTTTATGGACATCGTAATTGTTCTCGATGGCTCCAACTCCATCTATCCCTGGTATGAAGTGCGGGATTTTCTCGTAAACATTCTTCAGAAGTTCCATGTTGGACCGGGACAAATACAGGTTGGCATCAACAGATTAGTGTTCATTTAGAAGAGAAAGCTTACAGTGCATTAAAGTAGAAGTCTATTCTGTAAGTTGTACAGTGTTGTGAAAAAGTATTTGCCCCTTATAGATTTTCTGTTTTTGCTCCTGCTTTTGCATCATGTGCATGTTTCAGATGAGAAGAGTTTATGCAAAATACAGATTTTAAATGGAGATTTCATTTATTATTGGAAAAAGAAAAATCTATCCAAACAAAAAATAGTTGCCTCCTAGACCTAAGGACCGGCTCGGCCACGCTTGGCGGCAACGATCAGGTGTTTGCGATCATTGCAGCTGGCGACGTGTCCTTTACGTCACTGAGGAGGAATGTTGGCACACTCTTCTTTTTAAACTTGAAGGTTTAAAGCTGCACTGTGGAGCATGAACAGGTCATCCCACAGTCTGGGCATTGACTAGCCCACTCTGAAACCTCTTTTTTTATTTAGATGTGAGTTATTCATACGGTTTTTTCACCCGCCTCTTTCTTACTGAGACATCCTGGATGAGCCCCTGATGCACGTTTGGACTGTACCATGTTTACACTGTTCTATGCTTTCTCCATTTGTGGATGATCCCTCTCACTGTTGTCCCAAGGCCTTACAGATGCCTTTGTAAGCATTTCCAGACTGATAGATGTGAGTGACTTCTTGAATGATTTTGAATCAGAGAATACTGGATCTTTTAGCCTATTTCATGTCAGCAAACAGATTATACTGTAGTTAAGTGATTAACTGGCTATTGACTTGGACTCAGCCTTTTGAAAATTATGGGGAATCATAGCAAATCCATGATTTGAAAGGGGAGCCTATTGGCCAGGTTGGGTTGGATAGATTAGTTTTCCTCAATAAATGTTTTTATTTGAAACATTGATCAATATCTTTCATCTGAAAACTGAAATTAGTTTATCCCTGTCTTATATTAAAATATGTTTGATGATGATCCCATATAAATATTTAATTAAGGTCCATGTTTTCATGATATTTTTTTTGTTTCATTTTAACTTGTTTTTTTTAGGGCTCGATACCAATCTGAATTTGAATTATGTCAGCCTGAGTTAACCCTCTCTCAGTTGTGTTTTTTAACTTGCTTATTTTTGGCAGGTTGGAGTCGTCCAGTATGGCGAGAAGGTGGTGCATGAATTTAAACTCAGCGATTACAAGTCTGTGGAGGAGGTGGTAAATAGAGCACGCAGTATCGATCAGCGGGGTGGAGAGGAGACCAACACAGCTCTTGGCATTAGCACGGCTCGGTACAGCAGCTCCATGCACGCCGATGAGCAGATCTACTCAGCTAGTTCTTTTAGGGAATTTTGTCTGACTAATAACACAAGATTTATCTTCCTCACAGCTCACAAGCTTTCAAACAAGGAGGTCGACGGGGTGCCAAGAAGGTAATGATTGTTATAACTGATGGAGAGTCTCACGACAGCGCGGATCTCAAGCAAGTCATCGAGGACAGTGAGAAGGACGGCATCACCCGTTATGCCATTGCTGTGAGTCTGCTAAGCCAATGATTTGCATGATTTATTTGGAACGCACCTTTTTCCTGGCTAAAATCTCACATAATACCATTCGAAGGTCTCTCAGAAGCCCAAACCATAATCTTGTGGAAATATAGTTAAAGGTGTAAATGATCTCCCTGAAACCACATCATTTTGTGGTTTGTGACACTGCCGGAGGGGCAATTTTCTTTTTTTACAATTTGTTTTAATATGGCTTAGTTTTCTGTCACCATCTGAGCAAGAACAAGTCAATTGGCTGAAAATCTGCTGGAAAGAGTGACTTTAACTGGCACTGGTATTGGAACTGAGGGAGACTTTCTGCCTCTTATATTATTTTATATAGGTAATCCTTTTGAAGTACGTCAGACTATGTGGCTACAGTGTACCTCGACAGATATTGTTTCATTTCAATTTTGAGATAGAACTCAGATTTCAAATTATTTTTACACCCAGACAGTCTATGTTCCAGTTCAAAAGTAATAAAGCTAGTACGATTTTTTTTTTGTACAGTTAAAAATATTTTCTATGCATTTTGTTTTTTTTCCCAGTTTTACTTTATCCTTGTTTAAGAAATAGCCCTGCTGGACTTTGTAGTGTCTATTTTGTCTCCCCTTGAGGTTAGATTTAAATCATTTCAAATGCTAATAAACTCTTTAGGTTAAAGCCAAGTAGAGAGGAAGTTTTATTTTTTTAATTAAATCTGTAAATATGACAGAAAACAGAAACCTAAACGGTGACAGTTTGTTAAATATTACATTTAAAGGTGCTTGGCTACTACAACCGCAGAGGAATCAACCCTGAGGCCTTCCTTAATGAAATCAAGTACATCGCCAGCGACCCCGATGATAAGCACTTCTTTAATGTGACAGACGAGTCAGCTCTAAAAGATATTGTCGATGCTCTTGGGGAACGGATCTTCAGCCTTGAAGGTTGGTAGAATACTTATTTTAAATGCAGACGTTGAGATCAAATCCATTACAGTTAATGGGAAAGAAGGAAAAAAATCAAAACCAGATACCAGCTTCCCTATTTAGGTCAGTTAGGATGACCTAATTAATTTCTGTTTTCTAAATGCCAGACAAAACAGAGATTTGTTTATGATAAATGCTGAAATTTACACAGAGGAGGATACTAGTGTATCAAAGCTGAGATAACAATTTGGCTGAGATGGCTTTGGAAGCTTCTGACAGGTTAATTCACAATATTTGATATATTTTAAAGCATACAAGTCAATATATTTTAGGGCAACACCTCCAACATTAGCATTGTTGTGTGACATGGGAAACTCTAAAAAAAAACCTGCTAAATACTGTACCAGAAAGAGAATTGGCATTATCATGTGGTGGGGGTGTTTTGTTTCAGGAAGGATTGTTGCATGTCACGAAATTGGCGACATCATAAGGAAAGAACATTATGTGGAAATACTGAAGCATCAACTCAAGACATCAGCCAGGAATTTTAAAGCTGTGGCAGAAATGGATTTTACAAATGGTTACTGACTAAAAATAAAAGTTCAATGTATCAGAGCGACCTTTAAAATGCAAATAATTGTGAGAAGCCTGTGGAAGGATCCCCAAAACATTAAATTCAAATCATAGAGTTTACAAAGCAATTGCAAATAAACACTAAGGAAATGTTTGCAAACCTCTGAATTCATAGAAAGTAAAAGAAATCCTTAAAGTATGTAGTTCATTATTCTGGCATCTAGCAAATTGAAATAATGAGAAATAAATTAGGTGATTCCAAATAATTTAAAACAAAGAAATGGATAAATTAACGTCTGACACTGAGAATGAAAAGCTTATTTGTTTTCTTATAAAGTTTAATGTTGTCAATATCAAAACCACTTGCTTTGTCAACACAAATTGTCTTGAAATTGAAATGCATGCTGTAAAATACTACAAGACACTGATGCTGTTGTTTTTAGAAAACAATTACGCCTTAAAAATCAGGTTTTCTGTGGCAGCGGTGCTTCAGAACACTTCTTGTTTACACAGTCTTGTTTACACAGGAACCAGTAAGAATGGCACAGCGTTTGGTCTCCAGATGTCTCAGGCAGGTTTTTCGGCACACAACGTGGAGGTGAGTCCGACTGAAGCTACCCCGCTGCCTCACGCTATCTGTCAACGTGTAACAACAACACGTCGTCGTCTCAATTTCTGCTGCTTTGTAACCCCTCCCCACAATGGGTCATTTATCACTTGTATCCCCGTCTGAGAAGCCGCATGGCTCCAGATGTTAGGGTTCACGCTGATTTAGGATCCACTGACAGCCAGACAGACTTTTTCCACTTCAATTGCGCAGTAATGAGAAACGGGACGCTTTGTGTTCCCGAGGGAAACATACCGGGAAATCACAACTGGATTGAGACGGTTTTGCCACAGAGTGACCTGTTTTTCTTTAAATTTCCTAGAAGTTTTTGCTCGTTTTTAAGTATCTAAGAGCGAAGGGTTGCAGGTGTGCTAGCTTCTAGTGCAGCGCAGCTGGAAGAAGAAGAAAGATACGTTTCCTCTACAGTACCTGCTCTTCATTCTGATTTTCCCTCTTCTCCTTCTAGACATATATCCAAATGCAACTGCTTTGGTTACTCGAGACTATTTCCCTATGGATTTTGTTCGGGGAAAAATACATATATCTAGCTTAGAATAAATACAAAAAAGAGACATTGGATCATTTGCAGCTGGGTGGCAGGAGTGACTAGAAATTGTGTCCACAAGGCCAGATTCCAGAGATTCTCACCAACACCAGCCTGAGTATTGAAAGTCGGATAACGTTTTGGAAAGAATGTTTAAAAGAGAAAACCAGTCCTCGGGGCCCAGATGGTTTTACTGAGTGTAATTAGTGTCAACTTTGAATGAGGCTTATGTCATATACTTTGCAGATGTTTCAAGCATCTACATACAGCCAGACGTTTCTCACAGCGTTTTCCTTTAGCGAATAAGGAAAAATAGTAATAGAGCTCCTGCTTTGCCACAAACATAATCCTTTTGGTAATTTCTAAAGGATACATTATTTGTTTGTGGAGTGAGTATGAAGCACTTGCTGTATTTTCATCATCTAATGATGAGTATGTATGTAAAACCATACAGCTGGCCTTCCTACCAAGCGGGGCACATGCCCATACATGCAACCGTGGCAGAAACAGGTCACTTGAGGTTGATCTCATCTGGGATTTCAACCATTTGCTATTGAGGGAGCATTTTGTCCAAAGCCGACAACCACATTGACATAACTGTGCTGTTAGAGAGTGACGTAGTGCAAGTGTGGTGAGCACATTGTGCTGTGGTTCCACATTGCAGGAGGAAGTCACAAGTCCTCCCGCACAAATGCTGGACTGGGCATTGTCGACGGTTTGGTGTACAAAGGAGAAAAAAAAACTGATGTCATTATGCACTGAAACCCTATAATTATTGTATCAGACATACAAAGTATGGTGAACCATGGAACATAGAAAACCCTTCTCCTAACTCTGCTGCTGTTTACAACATTCGCTGGTCACTTTCCCTTCTTGAGAGTTAAGTTAAAGAGTAAACAGATCAAGAGTTTAGCAGGAGATTCTGGTTCATTTCAATGCTTTCTTAGCTGCTGCTGTTGGGATTACTGCCAGGTTGAGCGCATTTTGTGGCTGTAAAATGAGTTTATCAGTCAGTGTGTGATCATAAAGTATCCAAAGGAATAAACAAAAACGTCATTATGTGAGCTCTTGCTGAGGCCAGGAATGTAATAAAATAATTTTAGGAAACAAACCAACATGTAGACAGTTATGTCTCACTTGGGATGGTTTACGCCTCAGCGTCATCCATTATTTTCTGATAACAGTCACCTCATTGGGCATTATCCCTTACATATTTTCCAGATTATCAACTGCCTAAAAATCAAGCATTTCCTTCCCATAATCTCTGGGGCTTTTCGTATCAACCTTGTTCCCTGGTCGTGGATTTACCTCTTTTCCTTCTCTAACACTCACATCCCAAATGTTAACTACATGTCAGCATATATAAATATATCCACTTCCATAACATTAAACTCAAACGACAAGTCTCATGCTCTCTTCTATCTGCACCACAGATGACGCTGATAAAGTGCTTGAGTTTGACCTCAATCTCTGTAATTTATTAAGTCCGAAGGTTTCTATAAGAAAACTTAGAAAAGCGCAGCTAGACTACTAACAAAAACAAGAAGAATGTTTTCTTTAAGTATGTATAAAGTTATTTAGCCATTTCATATGTTTTTGGTCTTGCCTTTACAAAACAAGTTGAGTAACACGTAATAAATCAGATCCTTGCTACGCTCCAGAAGTGTGGTTAGTGTGTGAGATGTTTATGATTTTTAAATGTAATGACACACAGTAATTAGTATACCATTTGCTGTGTTTAGGATGGGATTTTGGTGGGTGCGGTCGGTGCTTATGACTGGAACGGGGCAGTGCTGAAGGAAACACGACAGGGAAAGGTGATCCCTCCAAAATCGTCCTACATGCAGGAGTTTCCTGAAGAGCTTAAAAACCATGGCGCATACCTGGGTGAGTTAAAAAAAAGCAACAAAACAGAAGAATCAATCAAGAAAAATGGAGAATCAAGAAAAATGGCCAAGAAGCAGTGTGACATGCAGGAAAAGTAGACCTCCCACAGTTTTTGTTCACTTTTTTACTGGAGCCATTTATGGTTGCCCGGGAGGAAGAATAGTGATTTAGCACCATTTAACCAACCTACAGCCCTCCTTTAAAAAGTCTACCCCTCTGTTGCTTCCTTTTTGCATATGCATCTTTATCTCATTTCAACACCACAGACATCTGCTGTTTCCTTGACTGGTTTGTATCTAAATTTGCCAAACAAGAGAGCATTTGGGTACTGGGACACCACCAATATGTATGCATGAAAAACGGCAACAGAATTTTTATAAAAATAAAAAAAAACTACCCTAAAACAGCAGTGTTTATAAGTGTAAACTTATGGAGCAGGAATGTTAAAGGGAGGAAAGCTCTGCAATAACGCTCCATTGAGCATCTAGGATGCAGCAGTCTGTCCCTGAAGGAGCTTCCTTCAGCTCTGTAACAGCTTCATGCATGGGGTGGGAGACACGCAAACATTAATATTCATTTTGCCAGAGTCTTTCTGTTTCCCACCAACTACACTGGGTCCATGGGACATCCTAGGACAGAGTTGTAGATAAGCTGCTGCTCCAACAAATTACATTACATCAATATTAGTCTCTTTGCGAGCGAAATGAGCCATGTTACACAGATTCAACCCTCCTTCATGAATCTCAACTAATGAGGTAATGAGGTAATTTTTCATTTACAGAAATGTGCAAATGGATATTCCTGAGAATAAGAGCGTGCAAATAGACAATAACAGTAGTGTGATGGTAATACATGATGGACCAGAAACTTCTCAGCAGGGGGCGATAGCCCTCACAGCTCTTGGAAAGAAGGTGTTTCTGAGTTTATTAGTTCTTGAGAAAAAGTGGTCAGAATGTCCTCCAGGAGCTGAAATTATGGGAGGACAGACAAATCAGATGTTATCTTGTGGGTTTTGAAATAAGAAAATTAAAGAAATTAAAGACAGAAAGAAAAGGTGGGAAACCAGAAAAGCACAATCTGTGTCATTACAGCTCCTGGTTGGCAAATTTCAAACTTTGAGATTTCCTTGGCTGATGGTGACACTGCTTTCAGTTAACAGAGTTAAAATTGAAATAATGCAAGTTTATTTTTTTCAACTATTGCTACATTAATTGATTGAGCTTGCAAATTTTAAAACAGCAGACATTTGACCATAGACCTAAATATGTGTGTTGGTATTTTACATCCTCAGGGTATACTGTGACATCTGTGGTGTCGTCCAGAAATGGTCGCTTGTTTGTAGCAGGAGCTCCACGATTCAACCACACTGGCAAAGTCATTATCTTCACTCTGACGAACGCGGGGAACCTCACCATCCTGCACTCACTGAAGGGCCACCAGGTACAGCGGCGGGAACCACTTTACCAACCGTACCAACCGCATTTTATTTTCCTTTAACGTGCAGATTTCCCCCTTTATAAGCTGTATTCATGTTAAAAATGTATGCAAAAAAATCTGTTTTCAAATTAGTAGATTTATATAAAGTTATCAATTTGTAAAGTTATTTACAGTACTACCATCATAGGACATCTCACAACACGTTTACAAGTTAGACAGGTTTAGCCACATTTGAGGCTGGATCGCTCTTTCTGGTTTCAGCATTTTGATACAAACAACATCTTTTTATTACTTGGAAAGTATTGAAATTATGTTGTAATTATTGTTATATATAAATTGTCACTTTTTCATCCTTGTATTCAGTACAAGTTAAACAAATGGCAATTAAAGAGGGAAAGAAGGAAATTTAAGTTTGCAATTGGAGCTCAATAAATTACTGTGGTCCACTACTGCAGTCAAAACTACAAAATTACATATGTGGCAATTATCATTGGGACCAGAGGTGAGTAAATAATTACATTTACTCAGTTACATTTATTTGCATAACTTTTTGAGCAACATGTACTTTTAGGAGTAGCTTTATGAACTACTATGTACTTTTTACTTTTACTTAAGTAATATTATTACTATTATTACTAAGGTATCTCTACACTTGAGTAAAATTTCTGACTACTCTACCTACTGTGAGTAACTTCGAGAATAAAAAGCAAACTAGTTTTAACCGAAAATGCACCAGAAAGACATAAACCTAGAGTTTGTTAAAATTATACTTCTTATTTACACAAGAGCTTTGTTATTTTTATATAATTTTTATCTGCTGGTCTTACTGAGCCATTTGGAGGTCAAATGTACATACAGCAAATAGTAGATATTGTCATTGGAAGTACTTTGCACTTTACTAACATGCTAACTATACATTAACTGCTGTAAGTATTGCTTTCAACTTTAATGTCAAAACTTTATTTAGAAAAGTGTTACGTTTATCTTTAGTTTATATTTTGTCTTTATTATACCAGAATTTGCACGTAACCATATATTTTTGTCTGTCCGATTACATCAGTTTTTAAATATTAAATCATCAGCTTTTATGATTAGTTATTCAGTACTTTTGTAGCATTCTTACTGAATACTTTTTAAATCTTACTTTAGTAACTTCTTGGCTGACAACTTTTTACTTTTACTTGAGTAAAAATATACTGAAGTAGTGCTACTCTTACTTTGGCTGCTCTACCCACCTCTGATTGGGACTCTTTGACAGTTGCACATATTACCTTGAGGTTGAATCTCATTGTCTGCAGAAAACCCAGTTTAAATCCAGTATTATTCTTTCAAGTGACAGTTTATGAGTTAATTGCTCTTACCTGGGAACTCTACACATGCTTCAAGCCTGGAGTGATCTCGCATTTGTTCACATTTTACTTTGTCAAAAACAAGTTATTGAAAGCAGCAGTTTTGCTTTTTTTTGCTGAACTTTTCCTTTATCTTACAGCCTTTGAACAACTAACTTTTTTTAGAATTTCATAGCCAGATGTTTCAAATCGGTTTCAATAGAAACATACGATGCTCCCTTTGTTCCAGTGTCTGATTCTGACACTTGTAAAACTTTTAAAAGCTAAAAAGCGTAAGCATCAGCAGCTTGCTGTGACTTGTCTTACGTCACCCCTGTTTACTATATTCTAGCTCAAAAAACAGTCCAGCTCATCCGCAAATTATTACATAAATAACATGCGGTTCAGCGTTTAGCATTTGAATACAGTACCTTGTGACAATTTTTCACTTTACACCAAAAATATACTGTATCTATTGGGATTTTGGATGATTAAACCAACACATAGTAGTCCATAGTGGAGAACAGAAAGGAAAAGGATACATTTATTTAAAAAAAGAACAAGAATTTAAAAATGTGGCACATTTCTATACAGCCCTCCCTTCACTCTCAACTCTAAATAAAATGCAGCGCAACCTTAATTCTTAAAAATAGATTAAGAAACTGAATCCATCTTTTTGTGATTTAATCTCATAATTAATCCATCTGCTCTTTGAAGGCCCCAGATGTTTGTTAGAGAACATTAATGGACATTAGTGCCAGGCTTCAGTTGGAAATAAGGGGTTGTTCTAAATATTTCCTGTCTGGTTAACGAAATTAAATCAATAAAACAAACACCATCACAAAAAACAAGAAATACACTTGACAGGCCAGGGAGAAAGTGGAGAAGTGAAGCAGAGTTAGGTTATAAAACAATAGCCCAGTGTCATGATTGTTGAGTGTTTAAGTTTTTATTTGTATATGTGTTTTGATCATTTCCTGTTTTTTTGTTCTTATGTCTTATATACAGTTTATTTCTCTTTGTTAATTATTGTTAGTAAGGTGCTGCCATATTAGTTAATTCCTTAGTGTTTCGTTTCTTAGTTTATTCTTGTGCTCTGTGCATTTTAAATTTATGTCTCGTAGTTTCAGTGTTTGGTTTGTAATTCCTTGTGGGTCTTAGTTCAGCTCCCTTTGTTTTGAAGCTCCCTCCCTCATCTCCCCTGCTGATATCTGTTGCACATCTCTACTGATTGTCTCATTTGGGGTATGAGTGTTTTGTGAAGGTTGCAAGAACCTGGTTCGGTCCCCGCATGCAGCCATTGTGTCCCTAAGCAAGACCCTTGGCCCCAGATTGGTCCCCGGGCGCCACTCCATGTGGCAGCCCACTGCTCCCTAAGGGATGGATTAAACATAAGACAGACTCCCCCTCTGTGGCACTATAAAGGGAAAAATGTATCTTCCTGGTTACTTTGTCATTTTCCATCCATGCCTCAGTAAGGTCCTGTTTTTTTCCTGTTCCTCAGTGGATTCTTCTTTTAAACTGTCCGTTACTTTGCCTTTGTCCCATGACCTGCTCTTTCTGCTATTCCCCTTTGTTATTTTTCTCGATTTCATCATTAAAGAAGCTCGTTTCCACAGTCTGTCTCTGCACTTGGGTCCTTTAAAAAGAAAACTCAACATGACACCCAAGCTTTAAACGATAAATGGAAACTTTATCTGCCTGCAAACCTACCAAGACATGTGTGTCTAAACAGACCTGACAAGCAATGACAGCTTTAGAGAGGCAACAAGAGGCACAAGGTAACTCTGGAGCAGCTGCAAAGATCAACAACTCAGATGCTGTGATATTTTATTAAGACTTAATTTGTTGTTTGCTCCTCAAATCTGGCCCTTATGGAAGAGTGGCAACAAGGAAGTCATTGATGAAAGAGGCCCTTTTTGAAGTAAGCGATTTACACAGCAAAAAAATGTGGAGGGGTAGGATCTGGTCAGATGAGACTAAACTGAACCTTGATGCCTACTTACAAAACAATATGTGTGGGGAAACCTAACACTGCACATGCCCCTGAAAGCAACCATCCCACAGCAGAGCCCGGTAGAGGCAGCATTATGCTGTGGGCATGCTTTTCTTCTGGAGAATGGGCGCTGATTTCATGGGAAGATGGATGAAGTTTAAAAACAGGACAACCCTAGAAGGAAACCTTTAAGAGGTTGCAATGTCGCTAAATTTACAGCCAGAGTTACAATGGAACAGTTAGGAGAAAATCGTATTTTTATATTTTAACATAAATTGTGTTAGAATGCCCCAGTCTAACAGAGTTTTAAATCCAATTAGGAATCCGTGGCAAGAGGTGAAAAACTACGTTTACAAAAAAAATCTCCATCTAATCTGACTGAGCTTAAACTATTTTGAAAAGAAGAATGAACAAAAATGTCAGAATCTGTAGATGTACAAAGCTGATATCCCAAACTACTTGCCTCTGTAATTGCAAGCATTTTCTTCAGCTGCAGTCAGGTGCTTTGTTGTTTTGGTCTGCAACATGAAGTCCAAAAATGTGCAATGCAAAAGAATGTGAAAAAGTTCAATGTGTACTGTGTACATAACATAAGGCGCTAAGCTTGTATTTGCATGCATTTATGCTGTTTTCTGTTCCAGATTGGCTCCTACTACGGCAGTGAGATTGCACCTGTGGACATCGATGGAGACGGCATAACCGACAACCTTCTTGTGGCAGCCCCGATGTTCTTCAGCGCAGGACTGGAGAAAGGAAAGGTCTACATCTACAGAGTCACTGAGCTGGTGGGTAATAATAACTCTGGAAATATGCAAAACACAGAATCGTTTTAATTAGGTTTGGGCCAAACAACTCAATATCACGACAGTGGGTGAACAGCTGTTCAAAACCAAACGTTCCCAGTTTTATTTGAAACGCCCTCACCCAGAACTTTCCTGTTACTGGAACCTGCTGGCACTGTCAGGGTTTGACATATGACCTTTTCCTGATCAAATGAGAAAACCTCACCATGCCTGCATGCAGACTTTATAAGACATGCAGAAAGAACTAAGGAGGAAAGTATTCTGCCCCTTCTAAACCTGGCTCCAGCAAACCCTTTGGAGGTGAGAAGAGCCTTTAAAAGAAGGAAATTTCCCAGAGCGTCAGGTCTGTTGGCTTGTTAACATCCTCAGCTGGTTTAAATTCACAGAGCAGACACAGATGAGCTATTTAAATGTCTGTCGTGGCCAAAACCACATCACAGGTGGCTGTCTCAGCTTTCAAACAAAACATAAACAAACCATTCCTTAGCAATGCGTCTCATCATTAGGACAGAAATGCCACATGTAAAAGGCAGTTAATAATAATGATGGGGTTGATTCAGGTGTTGCTAAAGATGCTGCTTTGTGGTTCGGTCCTGGAAAAATACTTAAATACATCTCTGTGGTCCTTATAAATATTTGAGACGTGCTCTGGGATTCTGTAGGTTAACTATTTGTTCCAACGTTATTGCAAGCAAAGAACACATTTCAAAACGGAAACTTTGAAAAACTTCTCAATGAAAAAATAAATGTTATGAAGAGTAATTCACAACGTCTATGCAAAAGCATTACAATTTTTTTTCTTCAGCTTTTTTTTTTGTTTTTTCAGAATTATATTTTTTTAAAATTGCATTATTTTCAAATAGCTTTTTACAGATTGAAGGGTGGAGCAAAAGCCCATTTCTATTGGTCTGCATGGATGTTAGCAACAGCGTTTCTTTTTGGTCCATACAAGTT
Source organism: Fundulus heteroclitus (assembly GCF_011125445.2). NCBI lineage: Eukaryota > Metazoa > Chordata > Actinopteri > Cyprinodontiformes > Fundulidae > Fundulus > Fundulus heteroclitus. The sequence continues at coordinate 20,253 of NW_023396613.1, forward strand.
TATATTGTATACTTAGACCAATTTTATTCCAAGCAGATAAAACCTACCTTGTATTTTTGAGCAGAAAATTGTTTTTCATTTGTTTTTTAGTTTTGTACCTTTTGCATATCGAAGTTGTTATATCCAGTATTCATATGTATTTTTATTTTTTCACTCTTAGTAAAGTGCAGTCAAACATTGTTTTTCATTCACACCTGACTCTAATGTCTCTCTGGAGGAGAGTTAGCTTAGGCTCTCTTGATCTGTGTGTATGTTTATTCTAAATAATCTACACAGAAATGTTAGCCACAAGAAAAGCTTCTAAAAGTGTTATTAGCTTTAAAAAAATGAACTATTTGACACAGTAAAACAGGGTCATACAGGTGAATCTCAACAAAGCTAAAAATATCATTTATTTCAATCGTTCAGACTTCTCCTTTACTTTTACTTTATTTCTTAGAATTATTAGATGGGACATATTTCAAGCATATTATTCCAATTAATTACATAGATTAAGGCTTCCAGCTAATGAAAATTGGAATTGTAAAACGACCCAATTACAGGGAAGACTGCTGTCCAGAGGACATTGATTAACGCTCATCAATTAGGGAAGTAACTCACAAAAAGTCACTGAAAATAAGTTGTGTATCAGTGCCGTGTGGCATGGAGCCAATCAGCTAGTGGCTCTGCTGACAGTAATGGAAGCCCAGGTTGCTTTAACAGCGGCCTTCAGCTGCTGGGATTCGTGTCTCTTAGCTTCCAGACAATAGTTTACAGGTGATCTGTGGGGTTTAGGTCACGGAAATTTGATGACAAATCAATACAGCTCAATAATCTCAATAATCTTGAGGTCTGACACGCTGATTTATGTTAAATTCACTTTCAGCTGATAATAAACATTTAACCACAGAAACAGGTCAGAAATCCAGACAGCATAATAATCAGGGGCTTGGCAGGCTCAGAGGGCAGAAACAGGTCAGGAAACAGGGAAGCAGGATTCAGAACGCTGGATTTAACTCACCAATGGCTTGTAATAATCTGGCACTAGTGACTGGTCTGAGAGCTGGTTATATACTCAGAGGTGCAGGTGGATCTGGTGAAGGCTAATGAGAAGAGGACGGAGCTGCACAATTGTGTCAGATGGAGAATCAGACCAGCACTAGTTCCAAGATCATAACAAGCTTTACACTACATTCAGTCATTCACCCATTCACCCACCTGCATTCACACACTGATGGTGGTGAGCTCAATTAGCAACAATGAAAACTCATGAAGTCTCATAATGTGGTGAGATGAAATCAACAAAATAGAAAAAAATAGTAACATAAAAGTGATCACATGGTTTTATATATTTCATCCCCACACAAAATGGGATTCCATACTTGGGGAAAAAAACTTGCCTTGGGAAGCATCATGCTGCTGAGACAGTTTCAGTAGTCACCTATTGTAGTCACCTAGTTCACACATCTATGAAGGCTTTAATTGTCTCACTTTTTTGCAGAAAGTTTCATCTCTTTTACGCTTAAATTTCACAGCTGCTTCTTGGCAACTTAAAAGCTTTAGCTCGCTTCACAGATACGGGATCTTGAAAAGTTTTCATAGCCCTTTAACTTTTTTCTGATTTTCTCAAGCTGAACCCCCAAACATAAATGTCTTTAGTTTGGCTTCTGTGTAATGGGCCAACCAACAAAGGGCATAATTTCAAAATGAAAAGAAAATTGTACAGTTTAAACGGTTAAACAATTGCACCACTACTAGACTTTTATCTTGTTAATCTTGAGAATTTTTTTCCCTTTTAACTATAAAAGAGTGTGCTTTTTAACCCCATACAAGCACTAGCTTGTTTTATGCATCCATGGTTTTATGCATCCAGGGTTTTGATGTGCCCCTGCTCTATCAGACAGGATCTAAAATGATTAAATTATCTCCTCAGCTTGTCAGTTGAACATGTTGACTCATCAGGGTAAATAAGGTGTACTGAAATGCAGTAACATAATGAAGCTAAATGAGAATGAATAAAATGTGAGAATGCTGGATTTTGACTAGACCTTAAGAGATGCATTGCTGAACAATATGTCCTGAAACTTCACAGCTGATGAAAAATACGATTCTGTGCACTGAACTCTGACGCATACAGATGTGGACTGCTTTTGACCTTTTGTCACTGCCTCACACACCGTATGTTTTAAATTTAAACCGCATTATGTTTGAATTTTCCTGTTTCTTTATAAATCTCCCATCTTGTCACACATGCTCACATCAGGTAGCTGAGAAGTAAAAGCCACCATTTTAAATCAACTCAACTTGCATTAACGCAACTGAAAAAACAAGTGAGCTCATGTTTAATCTGGCAGCCCCGAGTTTTATTGCTGTCTGATGCCAAATAGAGCAATGATATGGATGAATACTAATGGACTCTGGTTCCATTTTCTCAGACTGTAGTCTGAAAATCTTTCCACAAGTCTAGTTGCCTCTGAAGTCATGGTTATCTTCCACTTGGCTTAGCGCTCTCTAAGAATAGAACTTCAAATAAATATGCTTTGCTATAGTGCATTTTTTTGTCCTTTCAGAACCCGGAGGTAAAATTCTTTAGGTTTTAGTGCCAGATGGTTCAGTTCAAAGAAAAGGGAGACAAAGAGTTGTGTGCAAAACACAGATGTTAATTCACACTCAGTCTTCTGCTTGATTAGGAATAAAAGATAAAAAAAAATAAGTATACTTTTCCTTTATTATCTGAAGATGGTTTGAAGACAGTTCATAAGATGAGCTCTGATGGATGTAGGACAGAAAGCACAATAACTTTGTTGCTCTTGTTAAAAAAAATTTAAGTCAAGGGATGGGAGGTCTTTTGACAGTCCGTTCAATGTTTTACTGCGAAACAGAGACTTACCAGAGCACATAATTGTTTCCGATATACAGCAATCATGCCAAGGATTTCCTTTCCATTAGAAAAAAACAGTAAATAAGTTATTTTGGGACATCATTTTTGGCATGAAGTAAAGCTGCCTAACTTGGCAGCACCAAACTGTTCTTACTATATGATAATCATTTTTTTTTGTCTGTGGTGTCGCCGTCACATGTTTAAAGTTTCTGCATGATAGGGACTTTGTGTCCTCATAAAAACGAGTCAATATGTGGGAGTTTTGTTGTTGATTTAAAGCATCTGGATCTTTTTATAGTAATACAAAACGCCATCTTCCCAGATTCATAAAAATATGCACTGATTAAAGTAAAAAGCATTGTTTACCTTATTACTTCAGTAATTATGAAGTCTTGGGGAATCAAAAGCCAAACACAACCATGCGGCTCTTGAAGTTCATCAGAAGCATAAAATCTTGAAAGCAGGATGATCTGAGAGTCTTGATAACACTGGATTTATTCGGTTTGCTTTGCATGCGTGCCACCTGTAACCTAACCCTGTAGCCCCACCAAAACCAGCTTTGTCAACAAGCACATATTCCAAACCCTTATATAGGTGTTTTTCAGTGACTGTGTTACAGCACCACATACAAGTTTGGCATAGTTGTTCTAATGTGTTGAGTAAGCTTTTTGCATGAAGGATGGTTTCTAGAAATTGTGCCATTTTTACATGCAACTCTTAAGAAAGCATAAATGTAAAAGAAAATCTCAATAAAACTCTAAAGCTGATGGGTACATAAATCTGTCACTGGGTATCTGCACCACTATCAGACTAAACTATGAGAATTTCTGTGTTTTGGGTCATAAGAATAAACTAGAACACACATTGAAGCTGGATTTCTGACTCAGAAAGTTGAAGTCACCCCAACAACCCAAAACTCAGTCCAGTAAAGCTGTGGCTTGCATAAAAGCTTGTAAAAATTGCAGTAATAAACTAAAGAAGTGTTCTCATTTAGAATTGTATTATTTTGTCTTAACACAATTAATAAATAAGAATGAAATATATTTCAAACTTTTTATACAATTTTTGAAAGGGCATTGATTTTTTTTTAGACAGGGTTTGTAATCAAGATCAATACCCAATAACAAACAATAACGTCCAATATAGACCCACTAGTTAGAGCAGCGACAGTGCAACAAAGAAAACGTTTGGACCCAAGATAAAAAAGAAATGAACTAGAGAATAAGTCCTTAGTTTGTTGCATATGTTGCCATTTTTAATTTACTGAAGCTAACAACAAACCTAAAGCCCTCTCTGTAGGAGAGCTGCATCATATACATGCAGTACAAAGTACAGGTGCACCCTTGAAAGCTGCAATCCAAACATGTAGTCTCCCAAAATGGCAGCAAAAACTCAGCTAACAGCCTGAAACAAGCACAGCCATTCAAACTAAACACAATTAAAACCCCAAGCAAATATATGGGCATTTAACAAAAAGACGAAAACATGCTAATTTCATTCCAAAAAAAAAAGGTAAAAAACAAAGCAACTGGACTTGTTTTCCGTAGTTGAAGACGTTTCGCTTCCTCTCCCGGAAGCTTTCTCAATTCAAAAAGTCTGGAGTAATGATGAGTAACAAGCTTTATACCATACCAAACAACGATGCATGCTAATTTCACCATTTCAAGCAAACCAAACAAACAATGCTTGAAATACTTACCGTCCTTTTTTGGTGTTTACTTATTTAACACCTCATTTATATACATTTCAATGCTAGTGTTGAATATAATAGGAGTTAAACTTCCTTTCCTTTTTGAACAGGGAAATGTGCAGGTGTCTGGGAAGGAATTGTCAGCATGACAAAACAACTGTGTTTGGATATGATGAATCACCATAATTATATATCAATGTATTTTTTTGTCCAGTACCGGACTAGATCAGGCAGATAAAAAGGGATCCCGAATGGCACATTTTGTGTTCCCATTTGGACAAACATCTGTGTAAAAACAACAAAAACTGTTCACCTTCACTCATCTTATGGTTCAAATGTGTTTTTACTCTGATTATTGTTTATTTTCTCCTTTTTTCAAAGTGGAGGTAAAATGTAACATTTCTACTGTGCTCAGGGTGAATTTTCTCTGACACAGTGACATATATCCCGCATGCCTCAGCTTTCTTTTGTGACAAGGTTACAGCTATAGCCCTTGTAGTTGATCAGTAAGTCATTTGCAACAGGATAAAGAAAAGGAGAGGGATCGTAATGAAGAGCTTTGACAAAACTTCCAACCTAACATCCACTGTCAAATTGTATTTTCAAGTGGAGAATAAAATATATCAACGTCCCCTTCCTTTTGACTTGAAATGACTGGCTTTATAGTGTTTCTTTGAGAGCCCATACTTGCTTAGGCGGTGCTTATTTTCTAGACTTTGAGACTAAAGAAGCCAAAGGAGGTTGTTTGATGTTGAGGACCATATTCTGCTTGAAAATCTGGGTGTTCATGCATATGCTAGTTTTCTCATTTAGCATCTACATAAACAATATTGCAGACTAGCCTCAGGAGAGCCGACAGCTGCTTTGTTCAGCCATATCATACACTCTGGCAGTATGCCTAAAACTGTTCAGTAATCTTTAGCTGAACATCAAAAAGAGTAGGAGGTGTTAAGCTGGCCTCATTATTCTGAACAGATGATTTTCCCCCAACATCTGTAGGATGTTAAAGTCCAGTCTCCAAGGGCCTTCATGTCAGGTCATAGATAGGACTTAAAGGTTCTGCTGGTAAGATCGTTGTGTACAATACATCAGTACATCCACAGATTTCAATGAATCACAGCTAAAGGGCACCTGCAATGTATTGAGCTACCGGTTTTGAAGTCGTTGCTTATCAGAATATTATGCACAGTGCAAACCTTGAACAATCAAATGACAGTAGAGTTCAAGCTTTATCTTTTTATTGGGCTTTCAAGTCTATTTATCATATGTCCAAAACAAAACTTGCTCCTATCTAAGGTTATTTAGTTGATCTTAAGCCATATTTCTCAACGTTATTTGTACTCAACATTTCTCTTATGATAAGAGGTGGGTAGTAACTAGGTTTTTACTCAGTTATATTTACAAAATGTACTTTTAGGTGTAGTTTTACTCTACTGTACTTTTTACTTTTACTTGAGTATTATTATTCAGAGGTATCACTACTTTTATATGAGTCACGTGTCTTCCAGTCACTGCCACGGCTGCAGGTGTATAAAGTTTGCTGTCAAGAAACTTGACTCGAAACTCGTCCCGACCTCAACTGCACAGAACATCTGTGGGATGAACTACTGTGCGATTGCTGAATTACATCTACATATTAAATCAGATGTTAGAATTAGTTATTCAGTACTTGAGTAGCCTCCTTATCGGATTTTTTTTTACTCTTACTTGAGTAATTTCTTGGTTGAGTACGTTTTACTTTTACTTGGGTAAAAAATTGCCGAAGTATCGCTACTCTCACTTGAGCATAACTTTTCCCAACTCAACCCTTCTTGGCTAATGGTAAATCAGAAAAAAATTCCATATCATTAAATTTAGAGGTTTAGCCAACATTATATTGTTAAAAGATTGTCCAAAGATTGTTCATTACTGATGTTCAGTTGAGGAAAAAACGTATACTCATGGCTGCTTACAGATGACTCAGAATCTATTTTTGTATGGTCAACACCTTTGTAAAACATGGAATTTGCATTAATGATACATTTATTTGGTACCTGTGTGTTTCTCTTTTTTGGTCAGAGTCGTTTCATCCCTGAAGGAGCATTGGAAATTCACAACGGTGGCCAGAATGCTCGCTTTGGCTCATCTCTCGCTCCTGTCCCTGATCTCAATGGTGACGGCTTCAACGACTTGGTGGTGGGAGCTCCGCTGGAAGATGACCACAAAGGGGCCATTTATGTTTTCTTCAGCCAGCACAACAGAATACTACGGAAATATAAACAGGTAAGACATCTGAACAGTACAGTACAAGGTGGCCTTTTTAGCTATTTGGCCTTGACACACATTGACATACATGGTCCAACCAAAGTATTGGAAAATAATGTTGTGACCAAAGGGTTAGTTTAGATTTTCTAAACTGAGATTCTTTGGAGTTAGAAACTGAATGGAATTTCTTTACGTGTAATCTATCTATCTATCTATCTATCTATCTATCTATCTATCTATCTATCTATCTATCTATCTATCTATCTATCTATCTATCTATCTATCTATCTATCTATCTATCTATCTATCTATCTATCTATCTATCTATCTATCTATCTATCTATCTATCTATCTATCTATCTATCCAGCTATCTATGTATATATATATATATATATATATATATATATATATATATATATATATATATATACATATATATATATATATATACATATATATACTGTACATCGCTGTCGTTCTTTTTAAGTATATGCTAACTCACTGTGGTTGGAAGCCACGAATTATTACGTGATGACTCAGCTGAATATCTGTCTGTTGAGATCATTTGCAAACAACCACAAGGCCTGGAGAGCACAAGAACATGCCAAGCTGCCACAACATCCAAAGGTTTACCCTGTTCTTGGGGGAGTTTGAGTCAAGTGACTTGTCATTTGCCGCGGCTTTGGTGGATTGATGCAACTGGCATTGTTAAACCAAGCTAACCTCACATAGAAACACAGGCATTCTTTGGCTGAAAGAATAGCAGCAGATGTAAGAACGGCCTTATGAAACTGTTGATGGTAGAGTCAGTGATCTTTCCGGAAATGCAAATAAAAAATGCACAAGTCCCTTTTTGAATAACTGTGCTTGCACATAAGCATCCTACCCGCTCTTCCACTCCTCGAGAGGATCGCATGAAGAAATTTCCCAAATCCACTCTGTACTTATTTCTTTCTACTGAGGCCTTCATCTTCTTCTCAAAAACTTGTACACGGCCATTTGTCAAAATATATGGTGAGAGCAGTGGAGCTACAATGAACGGCTAACACCAAAGCTAACCGGATACATAAACAATCGGAGTGCGCGTGCTAAGCCAGCAAGAGGAAACTAGGAAGGAACGAGCACGCACAGTTGCGTTCTGTCAGCGCGTCAGAATGATTGGCATATGGGACAACCAATAGTAAGGCGATACCCCCAGAACTTGAGGGACAGAGGACGGCGTGGGCAGGACCAAAACTCTGAGGAATCTTTCATTCCTCAATTTTTCCCATTGGTCTAAATGGCAGGGATTGATCAGAGTTTTTACAGTCCTGCAGCTCTCACAGAGGTCTAGTTTTTTAACCTCCTTTTTCTGAAAACATAATGTATTAACTACTGTCAGGATGGAAAGACCATTTCACCCAGTATAACAAAATGTTTTCTGAACAGGATTTCCAACTATAGCTTAAATATGCCCTTACATAGCCCTATGTTGCACTGATATGAACATTTTCCATTTGGTTTGTTTTAAACCGCTGCTGTCCTCTAAAACAGGTGGTTTAGGACTGACTAATAACACAACAGAAACATGCATCAAGAAACAAAACCTGCTAAAGCCTTTAGAGCAAAACAAGCTATAGAGAACAATTTTGTAACAATTTATACCACTAATACTTGGGTCATACTATTTTGCTTCTGCTTTGCATCTCTATGACTTAATAAAGAAAAAGCAGCTTGAAGTAAATAATGCTCATTGCTTTTTAAGGATCTGCTGGTGGGGCATACATTAAGTGTGGTCTGGAGCTAAGCCAAGGCTGTGCTGTTTAAAAACTGTGTGGCGTTTGTGTCCCAACCTAAAAAATACCAGCTATACCAGGCTTCACAGACAGTAAATTTACACAGGCTCACTAAAAACAGCATCAATCTAATAACATCCCTTTATCTCATGATACAATATGCAGCAGAGGCTCTGTCTGCCGTGATACAGATTCACTCATCTTGGGATGACAGATGCTTGGAGTGGCTGGTACAGCGGGGATGGTGGGCTCATTTTGATATTATTTAAGTTAATCATCATTTTCTCACTTGAGGCTCTTATTGACATATGAGGATTTAAGTATGAAAAAGACGGATAAGGACATCGTGGGGAAAAATGAACCGCCCACTGCAAATTTTACATCCTACACCTGAGACATAATATACAAATATATCTATATCACTGCCTTTATGTTTGGAAAATATCTCTCTGATTGTAAAGGAGGCATTGACTATTAAAATAAACAGACAAAATAGTAAAACTCCACTGGGTACTGCATAATGGCTGCTTTTTGTCACTGTTAAATAGCTGAAATTTTAAATAGAGGCTAATGGCCACAGGTCTAAATAGACGTTCATAAATAATTGCAATGTACTGCCCAGGGTAAGTTCTAGAAAAACCTATTCCATAGGAAACCAGTCAAGCACAAAGATTAGATGTAATATTGCATGAATTAGAACCAGTATATTGTGCAGAACATACCAAGTGAAATTATTCAGAATAACATTTGCAGGAAAGGGGTCAATTATACAGAGCTAAGTATTCAAAATATGCAAAAATATTTAATTTCTGAATTTTTAATTATTTCAAATGTTTTTATTTAACAACTGCTATTCTTTGTAACTAAAAAACATTATTCTAAAGTAGTAATGTGGCGCAGGATTTTCAAAGAAATAACACTGCAGCAAATCATTTTTAATAATTTATGTTAATTATTGTTACTTTACACAACGCACAGAAAATTTGTTTTTTGTTCATTTGTCCATTTTGTTGTAAAGTGGTGCGGTGATGATTCTGCACACATTCTTCATCTCTTCTCCGTCCTCCAGAGAATAGCAGCTTCAGACTTGGCTCCAGGCCTGCAGTACTTTGGCCGCAGTATACATGGCACCATGGACATGAATGACGACGGTTTAGTGGACCTGGCAGTGGGCTCCCTCGGAGCTGCCGTTCTCCTCTGGTCAGTATCTCTCGGGATATAACTCTGCAGGTGCAATTGTTCTTTGATGCTAAACTCGCCAGAAAATATTGATGACAGAAACATGAGTGAACTTATGCGAAGGGTTCTGGTTTTCGGAAACACTGTTTAGTCTCACAGCTTCTGCCTCGGCCTCATCTGTTCCACTTATGTGCCCCTCGCAGGTCAAAAAGTGTTGTGCGGATATATACCAATGTCAGATTTGAGCCCAGTAAGATTAACATCTTTGTGAAAGACTGTCAGCGAGGTGGCAAAGACGTGACCTGCATGTCAGCTATCGTGTGCTTCAACATCACCGCCAGGACAGCCGTTCCTCCCACACAGGAAATAGGTAAGCCAACAGAAACAATCATCTGCAGGGATAGCATCTGCAGAGTTTCCTACTGCAAACCTTCTTCTTACTCATATGGTTTGTCCAAGCTGATTGAGATCCTGTTTTATCATTTATATATTTATTTATTGTAATTTAGAAAGTCAGAAACCCATCGGTAAGTTCAATATATACTGTATGTTATGTCAAAATAACCATGAGAATTGTAAGGCCGGTTATTCTTTTATCTGCTTTGGAATCAGGATATGCACCGTAGTTTATAATTCAAATAGGACGCTGTTAAAGTGAGAAGAAAAATCAATCAGAATATGGGTTTTTAATGTACTGCTAAACTCTTTAGCGTGCGGGGGTTTGTGAAAACTGTACTGGCCGTTCTATTCAAAGAACAGGTTTTTATTAGCATGAAGAGATTATGGTCTGTCAGCCTCTTCTCTGCCAAAATGAAAGCTGCTGCTGTGAAAACTGCTGCGTTTGCATAATTCTGCCACAATCAGAAATCTCTTTTATTGTGAAAAACCTGCGTCTCCAATTCTTTCTGCTCAGAGGAAAAAAACAACGACAAGACCAACAGGATATTAAGCCAACAGAAGACTCACATGAAACAGTATTTCTATGCATACGGTTTTGAGGGAGGGAGAGGGTTTGTATTTATTTATTTGTAAAAGTGACAATGCATATTAATGAACACAATGCATAAATGCAAACTTATACCCAGAGCTCAATTTTCGTCTGCAGTCCCTCGGCGTGCAAAGACAGCAACACAAAACATCACAGCACAGAGACAAAACATCATACTGAGACCTAAAAAATGTATAAGCATCATTACTTGAGGCAATAAAAAAAATCATGATTGCCCAAAATTGTTAAAATGGAAAATAAAATACTAAAATGTAACATAATCTACAAAACATCCACACGGTGATGCCAGTGCATATGATTATAATCAGGTTCTACTTTATCACTTGACGTTGATCGAATAAATACAAGTTCATAAAATGTTCTGAGTTAACCTTTTGACCCTGTGTGATCTTTAAGTTCTCTGTGCCAGAGCAGAGAAGAGGAAGAGAAAGAGGAGTTTTCTTGCCCTTCACGGCTGAATGCTGCAGAGCACATTTATTTGATTTTCCCTTCGTCATGTCTGCAGAGTAATGCGTGACAGATGTGCTGGTGATCGTGAGGTTCCTGCGGCCTTACGGATTTTTCTTCCGTCTCGATCAAGTTAACCTTATTTAAACGAATATCAGTTTACAATAATTCTGAGCAATTCTTAATTTTTAGCAGAAATACTCAGAACTTGACTTTATTTCAAAAGAGAAATCAGCTCTGTGGCCCTTAAACCTTTAAAGATAAATTTGCAAGGTAAAAACAGAAGTTCAACTTATCTCCCCACATGTGTTTGCTTTCTGCATTAAGATTCCTGCTGTTTTCCAACCCTTCTTTTGACCTCAAACGTAACGCATTCATAATTTTAAACTCCACAGATTTTTCATTATTCAACGACAACATAAGACCATCAATAAATAACATTTAATACAATGTTTTGGGGAAGGCTTATTTCGAAGCCACAGAGTTGGGAGACTCAAATGGGATGGTTACACATTCATCAAATGTTCAAAGCCAGGGAATATTTTATTGCGCTACCGCAGTGATGTCATTGCCCATACGTTCTAATTCACGAATCAAAATGTCTATGAATAAGAAAACATTTATTTGCAGAAATGGTGATTCCTAATCCTGTCTCTGGTCAAAACAGGGATCAGGTACAATGTGTCCATTTTGGAGAGGCGTTTTAATCCTCGGGCCGTCTTGGATCATCCAAACAAGATGCAGCCTCAAAACCTGACGCTCCTTCCTGGAGAAGAGGCCTGCGAACACATCTACTTCCACGTCATGGTGAGGCTCATCCTGCGGGAAGGCCAAGGTCACATGCAAGCATGAAGCCAGAATTTTGGTTATGTCTGAATTTGTATGTTTTATTTTTATTTGTTAATACTGCATGTTGAAAAATCATGCAGTATTATTGATATACATGAAAGTAAACAAAAATCATAATCCCACGATTAATGTGTCATACACAGAAGATTCTACGGAGCCCTCTAGGGGACGTGGGGATTTTTTTCTTTTTTGCGTTACCTCGCAATACTTTTATGTTCATCCGCAAAAACTTTTGCGTTCCCATCGCAAAGTGCATGTTTCCGAAAAGTGCATGCCTGCCGAGATATGAATCCCCTGTGGCAGGAGCGTGCCTCACTCTGTACAACTGAATATCGACGAGGAAAAGGGATTAAATATTTTAACCAACGCAGTTACTTGTTCTTAAAATAATGATATCAAAATGTTTTAATATACCTCTTGTGGGAAAAACTGTGGTTATTTGTCAGATTAATTTACAAAATTACGGGTTTTATGAACAACATTAAATCCAAAGATTTTGTCCGAGGTACGGCTGATTTTTTTGTTGTGGTCTTTTGTCATTCACACACAACAATAAACCGTGAGAGCCGACGTGAGTTTTGAAACTGCAAAGCTTTGTCTTAAGCGGAAGATCAAACGTGCATCTACACAGCACAGCGTTCACAGACCAGTGTGATGCATTCGCGAGCATCAGAAAGCTATGGTGCATTCAGGAGCACGGGACATTTCAATTTACAAGGAAAGAGGCATAAAAACGGAAAAGAACTTAACTCATACAATAATGTGTTTATCCAGAAACAGTGTGAGCTTTCTTACAATACGTAATGCTCTATAATTGTATTTCTGATATTTTTGATTATGCACATCTGCTGGCTTTTTATTCTGAAACATCTAATGTCAAGAGATTGAAAAAAGACATTTTAAACTTTGGCTTTCAGAGAGGGCTATGAAAGTCTGTGGCAAAATGTTGAATCCTTGCAAAGAGTCACCATGACAGACCCTCATTCACTGACTGCTGCTGGAGTGACTTGACCTTCTTATTTATATATAGGAGACCACAGACTACGCAAGACCCATAGTCTTTGCTGTGCAAGTAGGACTGCAAGATCCAGACCAGGTACCAGTTCTCGATGACATCTGGCCTACTCTTGTGAAGACTGAGGTGAGGATACTTTAGGTTGATAAACAGTAATGACACTGAGTCAGTGTAAAATTGCTGATGAAGACTATCCTGTCGTCCTGAGTAGCTGCCCTTCTGGAATGGCTGTGACGAAGATGACCGCTGCATGCCAGATCTGTCACTGCAGAGCACAAACGACCTGATGACTCGAAAGTAGGTACACTCACATTAACCACAGTCCATACAGAGGTGGGTAAAAGTTTTAAAACTGACTGAAATCTGAAAAAAGGTCAGGAAGATCCAAGGTCCTTTCTGTAAGAGGATTCGACTAAGGGACTAGGTTGCCACCAGGGCAGAGCTTCCTTAGGAATGGAAACAAGCCCGTGTGAGTTTTTCTACATGCACAGAGACTTATAGAGGCTTTGTGAAGAAGGGCAGCAAGGAATCCACTTCTCTATAAGAAAATATTCTGCAGAAAGCTGCTGGATTTGACAGCAGACGACTTGGGGAAAGTTGTTTTCTCGGACAAAGTACCCTTCAGAGTGTTTGCAACATCTGGGGGAAAAGAAGAAACAAAAAACACTTTCACCATTCTTGTGTCACAGCATTAGTGAACCAACTTGAGAGCATTCATGCGTAGGGTTCTTCCATAAATAAATGAGACCTAAACAGTCCACAAGAGCACCTTTGCTCAATAATCCAGCAAACAGTTTAGCGATTAACAATAATTTTTACATCAAGAAAGATTTTAAGGAAGAGTGATACTGAAGTGATTGTGACAAACTTTCCTAGACCTATAAAAGCTAGAATGGGTCACAAGTCTTGATATGGCTCAGAAATAAAGTACAACAGTATTCTGACAAAAATATTTAACATCACAGAAGCGGTAAAGTATGTAAAGAAAATGTTTTTAGCCACAAATGTGAGTACAAAACAGCAGGCAGGTCCTATTCTCACATAAATACACTAATTGAACTTTGGCTTGTGTTCTCACTATCTCCCAGACAGTTCTGTGCTCGTCCCGTGCAGTCTCGTGGCGTTTTCTGCCGCCATCAGGGCGGAGCAGGAGCAGGGGGAGCGCTGCGGGTGATTGAGGGAAACAAGAGAAGGATGGTGGTGGATGTCAAAATGGAGAACAAAGGAGAAAATGCCTACAACGCTCTGGTCAATATCACATACTCGCCCAATCTGCTCTTCTCAAGCCTTATAGTCAAGGTACGTCTGTCATCTCGTCTGTAATTTTGACTTTTTGTTTGACAGTAAAGCCTAAACATGGTTGTTATTTCTGGCTTCAGGACACTTCAGAAATAAGAATCGAGTGTAACACGGAGGACAAGAAGAGAAATGAGAGGATCTGTAACGTTAGTGCACCATTCATGAGAGCGAAATCACAGGTGAGATAAACACATTACCAATTACCCTGAGATTGCATTCTTATTCTATAGAAATGAAAATAAAAAACAAAGAAAATAATAATTTTGGAAGAGATGATGACTGAATCCCTTGAACTTCATATTTGCCCTCTTTGTTCAGATGATTAACTCAACATTTGAATTAAATTCGTTTGCTGCATATATATATATATATATATATATATATATATATATATATATATATATATATATATATATATATATATATATATATATATATACATATATATATATATATATATATATATATATATATATATGAGACAATGTGATCATTTTTGTTCGATCAGATTTCGAGGGTCCAGAGCCTTAGTCGTAGCTTTTAGACACCAACATTTTCTTTTCTTTGCATCTGATTTAACAGCTTGCTCAAACCAAAACAGGACTTTCAAGATTACGATCGGCGTCCTTATCTGAATGTGTATCCAGTGTGGATTTAAGTGGGATTCATTTATAGGCCTGTGAGTAGATAATATCCCCTCACAAGCCCCTTAAATGGCTGAAACACAATACCTTTTTCTCCCTGATCTTCTTTATTCTGAAGAATTTAGTTTTAGCTGCTTGAACTGTAAATCTGAAAGTTCAAGCAGAAACCGAAGGAGTTCTTGGTATACATGAAAGTAAACAAAAATCTTTCACCTCGGATATTAAAAAGGCTATACATTGAAGTTTTGGTTAAGGCTTTAGAGAGGAAGACTTGTTTTTAAACATTCCTTAGAATCAGGTAACAGCATTTGCTTTTTATCCAGTCAAGAATGAGCCTCCAGTTTTTAAAAAGTCCCTGACAATGATTTCTAAGGCTAGTTTTGCTGAAGGGGTATTTAGTCTTACCAAAAAGGGTCTAAGTTAAGTCGTTATGACCAGTAATACCTTGCCTGTAGAAGGTTGAAAAATGTGAATTTTTCAGCAAAAATAAGATGATTTCTGCTCTTTTGAAACTACTAGGTTCTCAAAAATGTCAAGGTTGATTTACTTGAGCCTGCTTCATAAACGTTTAAACTGTAACCATGTTCACTTTAGATGACTATGAAAAGAAAAGGTGGTCGTTATTTAAATAAAAATAGGTGTAAGTAACAGTTTATGATCTTCCAGTGCAAAATCAGCAAAATGGTTCGTTAACTGCATCTTGACCTGAGCTAAACAGCAGTATAACAGAAATGTGAAAGTTTAAAGATTCAAAAAGTGGGTTTTTCATTAAACTTCTGTGATTTCCATTCTGGATTGGTGGAGTTTTTTTTCCACCTTGCAGCTCCAGTCTCAAAACCAGTGTTAGCCAGTTACACAGTTTAATGAACCTTTAAACATTTTTCACATTTTCACAGGGTTATTTACAAAGTAGCTGATAAGGTAGGAGGCAGTGCGCAACCAAAAATCCTTCCTGTTCAAAATATGTAGTCAACATGAGTGTGTAAAGTGTTTCAAAGGTAGAAACAAAGCTGATTCAACATTAAGAGAAAGCTTTTTTCTTTCTTTTTTTTTTACTAATGTTAACACTGGCTTACATTTCTATTAGTCTCACTTACTGGAAACACTTTACACAGAGTAGACAGTAGCAAAAAACAATTTGTGCAAACCTCAAAGAACTGAAGTAATAATGGGATGAAAAGCAAACCAAAATGTACAACAAAAGAGACTTTTAAATTCACACAGAAAATAACTAATTCAGGTAAATGCTGCTAAAGGTGGTTGTACAAGCTATAAAACTCTAGGTTTGGCTTAGTCTTTTTATAATTTGCTTTTTCTTCATGGAGTTCCCATATTCTGCCCATGCATGGGCAGTTCCAATTCTTCCTTGGGCTCAAAAGTATGCATGTTAGACTGTAAGCGTTCCCGTGAAGGGTTCTGTCCCGTGTGTCTCTGCATTGATGAACTGGTCGACCCATTGATCTCTGGAGACAGGCAACCAATCCTCTGTGGCGCTACAAGGACCAACCTAGTATGGAAAAGTCTTGGATGGATGACGTCTTTTTTATATACTAAATGACAGTGTGAAATCTCTTGGCCATGTTTCTACACTTTGGATCAGATTTAACTAACTGCATAACTTGACCTGGTTTCTTTAGAGAAAACCTTTTGATCTTGAATACTTAGAAGATCTTGTGAACGGGTTAAACGAAGCAGAGAAATTTTTCTCTGCTTTTGTATCTGGTGCACCAGGTGAAATGGAGAGAAAGGGGCTGAGATCTCATTTTTCCGTCATCTGTTTCTTATTTTTACAATCAATTCTGCATTTTTCCAAGCCTTTCCACTGGGCTGTAAAGCCAGCAATATTTACAGGACTCTGCACTGTTCAGTGTTCTTTTTTTTATTGAAGAGATTTAACTTTATTGTTTAGAAGGTGATGTTCGGATGAACCTAGATAAGGATGACATCAGTCTTTCATCTCACTGTTCAAATAAGGACACTTAAACTCTTTTTTTTCCATTCAAAAGCCATCTTTCCTGCTCATGTGCTGACAACAGTCTGCCTTGCTTTCCATGTTCACACAAAGTTTTTCTAGTAGAAAAGGAGCTTTAACCATGTATTTATAGGAAACAATACTCATCGCCTGGACAACAAAACATCGAGCATTTCTCCGCCAGGCTCTCCAATAGCTGAACCAGGAGCACTCGGCCACCCTTTAAATCTCCGAGAGTGATTCATACCCGCTCATTCGGCCTGAACAGCATCCAGAGCCACAAAGTTGGACTACTCTGGTCAAGTTCCTTTTAAAAATGTGGTGAATGTTAAACAAGGATGATTGTACACCTGGACAACGGCCAAACCAGTCCAAACCGCTCTCTTACTGAATGAAAATAGGAACTTTGAGGCAAGATTTTTTTCCCCCCGTTTTTTAAGGAAAAAGCCAGTTTTCGCCTTTTTCTGTTGCTTTTCTCCAGTCCAGGATAAAAATGTGCTGTAAATCTAATTTGTTCACGTCTTGGTGGCGGTCCTGGTCAGCATGTGTTTGATTGACTTTGTTTTTCTGTATGTTTTGCAGTTATTGGTGGCCATTAGTTTTTGTCTCATCTTCACGTTTCCTCCCAGTTTATTTGCCCAATGAGGTGACCGTTTCAGTTTTCCCTCTTTCACCAGGATTCATCACAACCCAGTTCAGCCTTCAAAGACATTTCAGAGACATTTTAGTTGGAGAAATGAAACTTCACAGAAGGAGACTAGTCAAAAAGAGGAATTTGACCTTGATGGTTGACATTTTAGGGAGATTGCTCAGATGCGGTGAGAAAACACCATGGACATGGAAAAAGAAGGCATACATCTTATGAAGTTCATGTTGTTTTAATGATTTGACAATTGTGGATCTCCACTTTAAGTTTATGTTTAAGGATAAATAAAATCCAGTTTGCACATCAATAAATCATTCACTGTAGTAGTGCAAAAGGTTTAGTATGCCTTGAAAGTTTGCATGATTTGTCCCATTACAACCTCAGACATCATTGTATTTTCATGTGTTTTAAGTCATAAACTAACACCAAATTAGTGCACAGTTGGCACATGGCTTTCGTTTCTCTTGCATATACAAATTTGACGTGCGGTATGTCTGCATATTCTGCCCCATTACTATGATACCCCTAGCGACGAAATGATTGCTGAAGTCATCCAACTGGTAAACAGAGTCATGTCTTTCCACGTATAATTTGTGTTGGAGATTAGTAAAAAAAAAAAAAAAAATAGCATAATCTAATAGTTGATAAACACTGACTCACACTGGTGCGCAACACTCCTGGTTGATACCAAAGGATGTTTATTTTTCAGGATGGCCTAGTCAAAGCCCAGCCATCAGTCCAATTGATAATTTGTGGCAAGATTTAAAAATCTTCTTTCACAGATTCCTTTCATTCAGTACATTTATTTAGATTGAGGTATTTTACTAAGAAAGATCGACAACAATTAAATTTTCTGGATATGTGTATGTATGTCTATAGCTACGCAGTTAAAATATCATGAGACTACAGATGCTGCAGAAAGCAGCTACTGGGAAACAACAGGTAACTTAGTGACGCTGAAGATGTTACAGATGTGGCATCGGGGTAGAATGGACGTGTGGATAAAAGCTGGAGCCATGCTATTTCAGAGGGTAACAGTGACACATATCACAGAGACGACATGGGAGGGATCGACCACTCCTCCATGGACCTGTCCTTGCTGATTCCTTTAAGCTCATGTAACTGAGAGTTTGGAACTATCTCTCTTCCTGATCTTCCAATTTCCTGCATCGTGATCAATATAGAAGTCCAGTACTGAAGCTGTACCACTCCTTCTGGCTTGTTAGATTAAATATGTTAAAGTAGTTTTTGTTTCAAGAGTCATTGCCTACTTAAGAGGTCAACAATAGAGGAAGACATCCTCTCCAGGGTAAAGAACTGGGAGGACTGCAACAGAGTGCGGTTAATTCTTTACACCCCCTATATACACAAACACACACACACACACACACACATATATATATATATATATATATATATATATATATATATATATATATATATATATATATATATATATATATATATATATATATATATATATATATATATACATGTATATACATATTAGACTGTGCATCATGGCACTGGGGAGCAAACAGGGGTTCAGGGTCTTGCTCAGGGACCCAGAGTGCAGGCAGTGGGGATCAAACCAGGTACTTGCAAACTTCTCAGATCGCAAGCACACTGCTCTAACAACTAGGCCAACACCTCCTCAAGCATATTGTGCTGGAAAAAATAGCTTTTGGCAGGTTGTTAAAATTTGGACTGATTTTCACAACATTTGGCGAGTTTTTAGAAATAATTAGAGTTAGGGTTAGAAAGAACTTCTGCATTTCTGCAGTCATTAACTTATTTATAAATGTCTATATTTTGTCAAACCTGACATCTCCAATGATCATTGTTGGCGCCACTGTGAAATGCTGCTGGTCACTGTCACCTGAAAACGCCCCAAACAGGGTATCAACTTGTTTCACAGCTGCCTCTGTGTATGAAATAGAAATGTTAGATTGATCGATAGATGGAGATGGAGAATAAGAGAGAGAAATTAATGCTTTTTTTTAATTCAATTCAATGTACAACTCATATTGGTAGGCTTTTAATAAATAAATAAAAAATTCAGTTGCTATGATGACAGGAATCTTTGTGTGTAGCTTACTTGTAAGTTTCCTGGTTGCACATTTTCAGGGAAAACTGTAACATTTTTATTTGCTTTAGTGCAGTTGTGTGCTAATGGTGTTTCTTATTGTGTGTAATAGTAATACGCTTTTAACATGAGTTCAAGACAGGTTGAGAATTGGGCCGGTATTTTGTTGAGTTGGTGCGGGTTTTACGTTGTGTTTGGGCACAGATCTGGCAACCCTGGTTTTTGTCCATCACATAAAACTCCAATTCAGTTTATGAATGTTTGTGCTTGCAGCATGACAATAAGTGAAAGGTTGTTTATGTTGTATGCAGCACTTTGAATGTTTTCCTTGAAAGAAAATGTGTTTTATTATATGTTTTAAAATCTCTTAAGAATGTTGTAATCCATTCATTTAATCCTGACCAAAGTTTTTTGAACAGCACATATTATTGCCTCGTCATAGTAAGATATACACCCTTCATTGTTGTCCGTTTGAGGGCGACTGGTACCCATTTTCAGCAGACAATGAGTGAAAAGCAGGTTACAACATGGGCGGAGTCCGTCACAGCACTAACAGAGGCAAGCGAGACAAACAAACATTGCCAGGGGCCATTTTAAAGTCTCCAATTAATAAAACTAGCATGTTTTCGGGCTGTGGGAGGAAGCTAGAGTAGCTGTAAAAACGGCATGCGTGCACAGGGGACACAATCTTTGCAGGAGAAACACAGAAATTCCACACAGAAAGGCCTCCGCTGGAATTTGAACCCAGAACCGTCTCAATGCGAGTCAACAGTTCAACATGGTTGCATCCCCCTTTTTCCACTGAGCAATATTGCCGCAAAAACCTGCTCTGCCAAACGAACTTGGATTTGGTATATTTTCAAAGATTTAACTTTAGAAATGAGAAGGAATTGTGTCAGTTACAAACTTTATGTGCTGCAAGCTAAACAAAGTGATTATAAATGTGATTTTAGGTTGTTTCTTTGAAAAACTACTTGTTCTTTGTATACCAAGTACATTGGGCCTGTCATGCACTTCCTATGAAAACGGTAGGTAAGTATTTGTTGCAAAACTGGCAGCTACAGTCCAAAAGGAAAGTTTGAGAGAACTTAAGGACGATTCCTCAAGTTGATTAAAAAAATTGAGAGAAGCATTCTTTTGACAAATTAAGAAATTAGCATAGATCAAAATATGTGCAATATTTCACATATGGAAACATGTCACAACTATATATTATTTATGCATTCATGTTTTCTGAACCAGTCCCTTAGTTGGGCTGGTTTCCTCTTTTTCTACTTACTCTTCTTTTTTCATTTTCTCTTAAAATCTGGTGTTTGTGAATGTAATGGCTAATGACTGATGTGGTTTAGGGACGCAGGCAGCTTGTACAGACCTGAAGCATGAGGAAGAGTTTCATGCGCAATGAGAATTTCTAAGTACAGCAATTGTGGCACAACAACATCTTCTAGCCTCAGGAAATCACTTCTTCCGAATCATTAACCTTTACAAGCTTTGTTTTTTTTTTCACTAAACTTGTTTGTTTCGTTTCAGTTTTTATGAAGAAACATAACTCACTTATATTGAAAATATTCCAAGTTGTAGTGTGCTCATTGGATTTGTTTGGTCTTGATTAAATACAGTAAGGTCACCATCTTTATGTTGGATCTGTGGTTTATCTCGCATGAGCCTCTCCATGGAGGAGGGACGCTACGGTAATCTTGTTATGAATTCCTCTGTGGTCAGACAGGATCCATCAGGATTTCATTACGGCGCAGAGGATTGTAAACAATGCTCAACCCGGCTCTGCTCTGCTTTATGTGCGCTCTGTTGCCGTACGAACCCCCTCCCCTTGTCAGTGTTTGTTTCATTCTGTCTTTGTTCGTCAAACTTATACCGATTATCTATTCACTCAGGCTCACTTTTTTCACATTAGTGCTGCTCTGTTTCTATTTCATCCTTGTACAAGTTTTAAATTGCCCTGAACTAAAGGGATGTTCCCCTGCTCTCTTTAAGTAGCACCAACTGTGTAAGCAACTGCCTGGGGTTAAATCCAGTGAATACAGAAGGTTATTCTAGTCTTTATCTTAAATCCCTTCTTCAGAGCCTTTACTGCTAGGGAGCACAGATCCGTATAACAGCTCGTGGAGTAATTTCTGACTTACAGGAGCATCTCACTTAATCGGTATATCATCAGAAAGTCCATTTTCAGTGATTTTATTCCAAAAGTAAAAGTCGTAGACAGCAAGACTTCTAGAATACAGAAAGAGAGAAACTTTCAAGCATTCATCTCTTTAATTATTATGGTGTTGCTGATGGAAAATCTGAATACCAAAAAGGACCAATAAAAAAGATTTCAACACATGAATGAAATGTTGTTTTGGCCTGCACAGCCATGTGGAAGACTGCTTCTCCAGCAGATAGTCATGGATGTCTTCCACAAGGAGGGTATCCACAAAGGGTCATTGTGATTGAAGCTGGTTCTTCATGGACAGCTGTATGAAAGCATGTTGAGCGGAAGGGAAAAGAGTGTGGCGAAGCTAAGCCTAGACCAGAGTTTGGTTTAGATTCATAAGTCATGGGGTGCAGTCTGCGTATCAAGAACACCCACATGCAGGCTTATCCAGGACGTGGGCTACAACGCTTGCATTCCTTGAGTTAAGCCAATCCTAAAACAAAGACATCTAGAAACAAAAATAAAATGCATATTTCATTTGGTACTCATGGTCCCACAATCTGTGGAGAGGCACAGAATCCCAGCGGAGCTCCAGTGTAACGCTTCCACAGTCGGTGTTGATTCTGGGAGCCAGGTCATGCGCTGGTGTTGGTCCAACGTGTCGGTCCACTATCTAGTCCAAAGTCAGCAGTGTTGTCTGCCACAAAATGTTCAAGCATTTAATGTTTCTCTTACCAGGCAAGGTTTATAGGGATGCTAAATTCATTTTCCAGCAGGACTTGGCACCTGCCTACAATGCCAATAAATGACCACGGTATCACTGTGCTTGAATTGACTGCCTGATCTGGAGAGAATCTCTGGAGCGATGTCAAGCATGGGCTTCCTCAGCAGAGCCACAGGCTGGTCGCCTCCATGCCACACCACATTTATATAGGAATTCATGTAAAAAGAGATCTAACCAGCCAACATTTCTGTACTCCTACATTTTCTATTGGAATTCTGCAATATTACAACAACCTAAGAAAATAGATTTCGGTACTTATTAGCTATAAGCCAAAAATCATCAATGTGACAAACAAATGCCTAAAATGCATCATGGCGTAACAAATCTATGTACGATTTCCACTTTCTGAATGGAAATATGATATGAATTAACTTTTCGACTTTCTACTTCAGTGAGATGCACCATTGTATGTATAGTGTTTTAAAAATAGTAATGATGTTTGTTTTCCTCTTGGCACAGGTCTTGTTCCGCCTGGAGTTTGAGTTCAGTCGCACCGTCTTCCTGGATCACCTCAGAGTTCTCCTGCAGGCCAGCAGGTCTGAACGTCCTTTTACAAATATACCTACAAGAGAAAATACACCTTCATTTGTGTGACAGATCCTTTCTAAATGGTGTATCCAAATTCATGAAAGATAAGCTTTTAATATTATTCCTCTCTCCTCAGTGATGGCGAAGAAGTGAACACAGCTGATAATTTTGATGATATCTATTACTTACTGAGATATGAGGGAGACCTCCTCTTTACCAGGTTTGTCAGCATCTTAGCAAAAAGATAACATTGTTTATTGACTTTTTTTAAGCAGCTGTAAACTTGGAAAATACAGACTAGACATTCCATTTCGAGTAGAAATGGAATGTTAAAAATGTTGAAACCTGTGTTTATTTTTACTCTTTGCTTTAAAAGGGACTCTGATCCAATCCGCTACGAGATCAAATCGGAGCTCTCCCTGGAGGAGCCTGGTGTTATCGGACCTCCTTTTAACTTCACTTTCCAGGTTAGAAGGGGCTTTTATCGTCTCTTTGTTTTTAATGTACCATACTGGAAAACACAGCCTGGATATAATTTACAGCATTCATCTCTCTCTCTCTCTCTGCTTCTGTCTGCCTCTGCGTGTGTGGCTCTCAGATCCAGAACCTTGGATATTTCCCAGTTAGAGATCTGCAGCTGAACATTGAGATCCCCGAGATGACAAAAAATGGGAACCAGCTCCTGCAGATATTTGACTTCCACGTTGATCAGGTGAGTTCGCAATCTGAAACGGAGCCTCGTCAGTTTAAATGAGATTCACATCGCCAGTGCAAATATTTATGCATGATAAGTAAATGGCAAGAACTAATTTGCAATCTGACATTGTTTGTCCACTTAGTTTTCATACTTTGGCAAGAACTACTATAAGGAAAACAGATTATCATTGTATGATCACATGATTTGAGTTATTAGAGGCAGGCACCTTGAAATCTTGAGTCTCACCATAACTGGGTTACTATCTATCCGCATTTCACATTTCGTCAACATGCAGAAATGAGCTCATTGTGAGGGTCAGTTCTGACGTTTCAGGCTGAGATGTCGGCTTTCTTGTTGCCTTGAGACTTCAGGGCTACTATTTTAACACAAGCGTAGGTTCTCAACGTAGGCAACACAGATTTTAAAAAGATTTATATAAGCTGTGAATCAGATACTAGTTTTAGTGTTATTAATTAATTTCAGTTGATCATATTGCATCAGAACAACATGTTAAAGTGTACATTGATATGTTCAACCATGTTTACACAGAACCGACAAAAGAGGATTATCGGAATCAGAAAAAAACATTTTGTTACCTTCCTAAAATAGTGGTCTATCGTTTTGTTTTGTTTTTTGACAAAAATTATCCTTTTGCTTAAATCAACTTACTACTTATTGGTATATTATTTTGTGTTCGTTCTGAAAAACCTGGAAAAAAATTACATAGGCCATTATTTTAGGAAGGTGACGATTTGGAAATTCACGACTCCTTTGGCCAAAAGGCTTGGCTAAGCCAACATCTTTGGCTACGTTACGCGTGATAAAAACAGAAGAATATTTTATTGACTTGCTTGTGTTCAGTTTACTGTATATAAATGGCTCAGGGTATATGTTTATTGTTTATCTAATTCATGTAAGACAGCAGCATATTAAACTGCACCTTTACTTTAACGTCCCGCCTCAGAGAGACGGCACACGCTGTTTACCACCTCAGCATATCGCTCAGAGCAGGGCCTCGCCTGAGGACCTCTCCCGCTTCTCCCGCCTGGTAATGTAAAAAGAAAACAACCGCAGAATCCAGCCACAAATAATAGTTTTTCTTTCAGATTTGTCACAGACCTTATTTTGTTTCTCAACCCAGAACCGATCCAACACACTCACCTTGCCAATCCAGTGCACAGTCAACGTAGCCTCCCACAGAGACATTGGAGTTGGGATCACAGGAGCGCTGAGGATAGACACATTACACGCAGTAAGTTTATTCTAAAATCATGCATCCCTTAAACGGGACAGCAAGTCAGGATTCCTCTTACTGTCTGCGGATTTCCCTCTGGCCTGAGAC
Organism: Fundulus heteroclitus; assembly: GCF_011125445.2. Lineage (NCBI taxonomy): Eukaryota > Metazoa > Chordata > Actinopteri > Cyprinodontiformes > Fundulidae > Fundulus > Fundulus heteroclitus. Next base: position 45,472 of record NW_023396613.1, read on the forward strand.
TTGGTGGTAAAACAGTGACTGCATGCTTTGGTTTCATCTGCAGCTGAAGTTTAAAATCCTGGAAGTGATAACGAGTGCTTCAGTGGAGCTCCCCTCTGCCAGCCCCATGTTCTTACACGAGGAAAAGCCTGTGAGACATGTGAGTCAACAACTGCTGCTGGAAACCGCTTCTGCCCCGAGTTCGACCTGCTTCAAAACTCTGTTCTGGAAAGCATCCGGTCTATGACCATAGCTATTCTCCTTTGGACCTTTTAGTTTGGTCTGTTTCAGAAAAACAGCCTTAAAAATATACATTTTAAGATTATTATTTTTCATTAACACATTTTAGAAACTGACCAATAACTTTATTTTGATACTGTGGCCTATTATTATAAAGGCACAGACTAGGATCGGTAGAACCACACAATGAATGGCCCCGTTTGAGCACACAGTGTTGGCGGTGCTGAGGGACCGAAAGGACCAGCAGCAAATGCTGTTAAAAGTATGAACATAAATGTTAAAATCTGCCGCCATCTACTGGTCACTTAGACTCAATCGTACAGTTTTATGCTGTATTTCCTCATCATGCTCATAAAAGCAGCTAAGCATAATTGTTGTTTTTATTCCCACATAAAAGAGTTAAAGTCAATATTGTTTGGCATACCCGATACATAAATCGTGCAAATTATTAGAATTTAAAAGCCAGTGAACTAAAGGTTTTGGATCCACTGCATTTTTTTCTTTTGTTTTATTTATTTTTACTCTGTGATAAATTATTATAAATTATTTCAACTTTCTAACATTGGAGGTAAGGGAAGACTCCAGAAAATGACCGAAAACTATTTCTATTTAGTAAATACTTAACTTTTGCCTAAGAGGTTTAGCACTTAAATATATGCTGTAAAATCTATTGGATTATCTACAAAAATATCTAAAAGTAAAAAAAAGAAAAAAAAAGAGGAAGAAACCAAGAGAGAAGACTGAGCCCTGCTGGGAATAGGCTGATCCTAATTGTGCTGAAGCCATTAGGCGGCTGCCTCCTCTCCCCTAATCAGATCCACCCACTCGTTTAGACGTCTGCAGGATAAAACACACACATTTTAACACTGAGCTCAACCCTTTTCATGTCACAACCTCACCGCTTATTATTTTTAATGCTGTGCTATCAAACAGACAATTTATTCAAATTCATCGCACCATCCACACAATTGAAAGATATATTTATATCAATTATATTTAGTTTTAACTAAAGCATTAAGACTTTATAGTGTAACTGGATATCTGAGTGTTTAAGAAAAAGTGAAATTTTTCTGCTGTTGTCTGACAGATAATCCTGGAGATAAGGAAGGAGGGGGATTACAGAATCCCTACCTGGATTATTGTTGGCAGCACGCTGGGGGGGCTCTTGTTGTTAGCTCTTCTCAGCCTGGCTCTGTGGAAGGTAAGGTCGTCACTGGATGTAGGAATTTGTTTGGAACGTATCGTCTCATATGCCCACCTTGCATGTTTTCATCAACTTTTTGACTTTTACTTCTGTGCCTTGTGAGGAAAAATTGCCATGTTTACGTGGAATTATGACAGAATGTTCTTACAGGTCCTGCTGTGAGATAAACTGTGGTATAACCAGCGCTTTTTAGCTACAGTTCTACTGAAGTTGTGTTTAATGGGATTTATTTCATTTGTTAATCTAATCATTTCTTGCACTGAGAGAGACTGCATCTTATTTTGTTGTACTTGTGCGCTGGAAATCTGTCTGCTAAATATCTCAAATTACGAGACGCCAGTGACACATTTTGGTTTTTCTGTCTGAGCTTCATGTGCCAAGGCTCTTTGATTTAGACTTAGACTTAGACAACTTTATTTATTATTCTTACAGCATTTGTGAAGTAAAGGCTCAGGCACCTTTGTATCTAGTGACAAATACAATCTTCCTCCATGCGATCAGGAAATTAAGACAATCGCTCAGTTTGTCAGGATAGCATTGAATTGGAAACTGTCATGGTGAAGAATGTCATGTGTAAGAAAATCTTTATTCCTGTGTATTAGTTTTTGTTCTTACCTAAACAAAAATGTCTAGTTATAACTAAGTTTGTGAATTTAGCTTGTATTGAAGCACATACCACATGATATGCTGTCTTCATCTGAAAAACTAGAGGGAAAATGAGAGAGAAACAACCATTTCAATAGAAATGCTTGTACTAGGTTCTCAGAAAGCCTAAAGAACCATGCTCAACACCACCGTATGAGATTTGATGAAGGTCTGACTGGTGGCGGCTGCATCATGCTGTGAGCATCAATAGACCAAAAACATTCCCAAATTTGCTTCAAACCTGATGCCACAGCGAGGTCGGAGCGTATGCATGTAGTGGGCACGCGTATTTCCAACATGAGGTTGTAACTTTTTCCTTTGTCTGACTGATCTTCCGTGCAGCTCGGGTTCTTCCGCAGACAGAAGCGGAAAGACAAGGAGGAGCAGGAGGCCAACGGGAAAGTAGCAGAGGAGCGGTAACGCAGGCTGAGCGAGTCCTGCAGACACCTTTTCCACAGGAGACGAGACACTCAGGGACCACCTCACCTCTCCTACCGCTAGCCAGCCTGGCAGTGGCTGTGTTACACAGACAGGGCATCATCCCCGCTGATGCAAGGCTTATTCAGTGCACTGGACCCGTCCCACGTCACCAGCCTCTGACCCTCGAATCGGCACTGTCGCACTCACTCGGTATTCTTGCACTGGTCCCACTTTTCTCTCTGTATTCCACTGCCTGTGGTGTCGTCCCGCCACAGATCTTGGAGCTGTGGTGAATTTTCTTCTCTTTCTGGCCACATGTAAAAACAAATGGAACTGTTTCTATTCGTTTGGTTCAACAGATTTTTCTGGGGGGCTATTTCCTATTTGTGTATATTTATTTAACATTAATTAATCTTGTTAAAAAAAAAAGTTTTTACCTATGGAAAAACCTCACGGGTGACTCTCCACCCAACGGATGATGCCGCTGTCGAGAGATTATACAGCAATACTCTGCATTGTTTAGTTGTCAGAACTGATGATGATGATGAAGAAGAAGAAAAGAAGATGCATGATGTTCAGCTTTCACATAGGTTTCTTTAGAAAAGGATGCTCCTGAATCTTAAAGGAGCAATAAGCGATAATTCACCCCTATGTCTGTGGACCAAAAGAAGCCGTGTGACGAGCCGCGCCTCTCTCTAGCTGCACTCCAGCTGCCACCCGGCCCCTCCTTTGCTTCCCCCCTAACTATGCTGTGCGCTTCACTTTTTGGAGGAACATTTCAAGTGAGGAAGTCAGTAACTCAACTTTATAATGCTGTTAGTAAGAGAACATTTTGATCTGCTAGGCATGCGCTCCACCATGTTGCTCCAACGCTGCGCTATTCTAACGCTGGCATTTTATGACAGGGAGGGGCTAAACTCTGAGCGGCAGCTGTTCACATGAACGTACGCGCACCAGCCTGGCTACGGAAACGAGAGACTGGAGAACAACATAGAGAGATGCGGTGTGACATTAAACCATAGTCCATCAGATGTAGTACCTTTAGTTCTGCACATGCCTATTTTTTAGTTCTTTCTATCTAAAATTATGAAATGTTGCTTATTGCTCCTTTAAATCCTCAAACAGACACAAGATGCTCTTTAAAACATTTTGATGCACTTTTTTACATTGTACAAAATTAACTTGAATTTGTAAATAACCAAGTGCCTTTTTAAATACCTTTTCAGTATTATGTTTTTTTACAATATTTCCACATTATATATATATATATATATATATATATATATATATATATATATATATATATATATATATTAAGCATAAAAGAAGAAAAACAGCTGTTTGCCACAAACTATTCACAGACGGTTTCATGCCTTTTATTGTGCACTGCATCAGAGCAAAAGGTGTGCATGAAATGCTAAATTATAAGCAGATGCTATGAAGACGATCACAGGAAACACATATGGGTCCATGCGTTATGTTGACAAGGTGTGAAGAGCTGTAATATGGTCAAAAATAAAACATTGTTAAGGTTTATTTATGTCTTTATTGATTATCTGAGGAGATTCCACTGCAAACAGGATTGGAAACGTCCCTCCCCCATAATTTAAAGTGATTCCTGCTAATACAAGCTATGACTGGTGCTGTACAATTTGAAAGAAAAGCAAAGAATAAACTGATGTGGAAATAGATTTGTTTGTTCTTCTTTTGGGCTTCATAAGGTTCCAATGAGAGACCCGAACACGGGGAGTTTCTCACCAACTATAAATTCATACTATCAATGTGGTCAGAGAATATTGTTGCCTGTAATCAAGTTGACCAACTTCCCAGCATTGTTTTTGAAGAAGGTTTATAGCAACTATAATCTGTCTTATAGCGCAGCTGCAAGTTTTTAACATTTCAAGGTCTAGAAACTAAAATCTCAGTGAACCTTGTGTCGTTGACTTCATGATGAGAAAGGTGTAAAATAACCTTAGCTATATCTAAAATATATTTTAAATAACTTCTTATTGATTGTCTTTTGGTAAATAATAAATGGCTGGCTTGATATTTATAAAAGATGAACCAAGCATTGAAGTTCACTGCCTTGCAAACAAAAGTATTGACATCTCTTGGACTTCTTTTCTCTCCAATCTATTATATTGCAATCACAAAGTTAATTGTGTCCTGTTGGGATTCTAATATTTGCCAATAAAAGCTGAAAAGTATGATAACCCTACATGAAATTATATAATTTTCATGAAGGGGTATCAATATCAAGTTTCTGTTCAGTCCATCTCAAAATGGGTGAAAATGAGCACCTGTAAGCCTACTGTACCAAGACACGGCCAGTTGTAATTAGAGCAAAAGATGGTTCCACAAAGTATTGACAAGTTGCACCCCTGACAAATGGCAACTGTGAAATAACATAATTTGTGTTACTAAAAAGTCTTATCGATAAATAAGCCGTATTAGAGCTGCCTACGTTACCATTCTTTGTATCCAAGTGTTTTTCATCTGAGCATGCAGACAATCATTGATCACAGAGCTATTGTCCTCTTGCGGACTTGAAATACCTTGAAAGGAGATCAATCTGGTCTCTGGTGGTACAAACTGACTGACTCATTTATTTCACAGCATGATTATCACATCCTGCTAAATTCAAGCTTTTGTTGGTGTCATGATGGGGTCATCAACATGGTACCCGCGATGTACCAAGTAGCCCCCGAGGACCACATGTGGTGCCCACGAGCCTGTTCTAAAAAAAAAAAGCTGCATCTAATACTTTATTGTATTCCGTTATTCTTCTGGTTTAGTTACACTTGCATTTATATAGATTTAAAAATGCCAATATCTATAACAAGGCATGGAAAATGTATTTATATTATCTAAAGTTAAGGGCTTGATCAGACTCTTCTAGTTCAAGGTTCAAACTCAACACGAACGAAATAGGTCTCAGTTTCAAAAAGGTTGGTGACCCCTGATTTAGGGCGTGATCAATAGTGAGATATTAAATCTAACACTTAACTCTCTGAAGGTGCTGTATTCACATGTGTATTCCTAATTTATTTAAGAAATGAAAGCAGTTATAAAGCTTTTTCCAAAATCCGAACTATTTATGTTCAAATTCCTCATTTCAGCATGTAGTTTATGCATTTTGGGGTTTTCTGTGATGCAATCATATTTGGTCAACACATTTTTGAAGTGGAAAAAGGAATGACAGGAAACGATGCACAAGCAACAGGGCAAACCACAGCCATGAGACAAATGCAAAGCAGGTGATTGAAGGATTTGGGAGGTGTGAGCCGCTGCTGGAGTCAGCACTTCAGGAACCACCACACACAGATGAATGAACATACGCTGTCACATTTCTTGTACTAAACCACTGCTGAATCAGGGTCAACGTCAGGGGAGTCTTGTTCAAAGGAGAAACGAGGCCTGGGCCGTTAAGCCTGTGGACTGTGGAAATGAATGGCCATATCCTCTTCTAGGGTTGTTCCACTGTGTTGTGGCCAGAAACAGAGCAGCAGTCTACCTGGACATTTGTATGCACCTCATGCTCACGCCTTATTGAGATGTTTTCATTATCCAGCAGGACTTTCAATTACCAGCAAGCCAGAAAGTACCAATACCTGATTAAATGACTAATGATGTCATCGTGCTCGATTTGCCAGCAAACTGTCCTTGCCTCCAGCCCATTGAAAATCTATGGAGTATTGTCAAGAGGAAGATGGGAGACACCAGACAATGCAGACAAGCTGAAATTTAATAACTAGGCAATCGTGTCTTTTTCAACACCTCAGTGGAGCCGCAGGCCGCAATGATGCAGTGAGTCATTTAAAAGGAGCGTTAATTAAGCACTGAGTGCTTACACTTCACAGATACACTTCGCAGTAGGACCACATTTCAATATTAAAATCCATTTTTATTGATTTTGTCCAATATTCAAATGAATTTTAAGTTTTCATTCACTGAACACTATATTCATCAAAAATAAGCCAAGATGAATGTTGGAAATATACGCTTACTGCATTTATAAAATATATCAGTTTTCCTTTTTGAATAACGTTGTTGAAATAAATACTCTTTTAAATGATTTATCGGGGTATACTTGTATAAATACTAGTTATGTGGTTTAAATCCAGTAAGAAATGTAGCCGCAGCAATGTATCTGGGATTTGTTTTACATTGACCAGTACTCACCAGTAGGAGGCAGTGTTTACCAATAATATCTGAAACTTCACTACAGTAAAGGAGAAATGTCCTGTTTAAAGTAAAAAAAAAAAAAAAAAAAAAAGACTGATTTATTTACTTTAGTCATTGTTATATTATATTCCAAGGAACAGAACATTGTTTTACATTTCTGTATTTATAGTACAAATAACTGGCTATCAGTATTTACTTGGTGGGTGTCTACAACAAACACTTTTATTTATTTATTTCTTTATTTTTTTGGTGTGGGGGGGGGGGGGGGGGGGGGGTTCAGCAGTTTTTGTTATGATTTTTTTTTTTTTAAATAAATCCTCCTATCAAACCCATTAAGCCTTTCCAGGTACTCTGGTGCTGTGTGCTGTAAATGGGATCTGCAGGCAAACAGGATGAGCCATACGGAATTGTTAGAAATAAAATTGCTTTTTTTAAATTCCAAATAACTGTAATAAATTAGGGTAGGTTGCTGTGGGCTAAGTCATCAGTGTTGTGGGAAGCAGGTCTGTGTGTGCCTGCACCTGCAAATCACTTTTCAAGGACAGTGCGATCATGTAAATATATTGATCCCTGAGGGAGAAGGTTTGTTTGCTGCGGCTGACAATGATAACAAGGTGTAGCGGATAAAAAAAAAAATAACAAGAAGAATTGGCAGTCAAACCACCTCAATTACAGACAGGCAATAGGTTCAACCATATGCAACTAAAACAAATTATAACGAAGAATGAAAGACTGCCCTTTACTTAGACAAGCAATGTGAATCATAAGCAAATGTTGCAGCGAAGTTGCAAATATGGTCTGTAAATATTGATGTATAAAAATGTTAATGCAAATTATTCCGGATTTTTTTGGATAGGTCAACACAAAATGTAAGTATTAGATTTCTTGGCTCAGTGACCTTTTTAAAACTGAAATCAAAAACTCTGAGCAGCCACAAGAGCAAATCAGCATGCAAGTGTGACTTTGAAACTTTGTTGTGACAGATGACTTACTTTCAACTTTTTTCTGTTGTAATCACAAATAATACAGTAATTACAATTAAAATGCCTTGAAGTTAGAGTGTGAGGGGTCGCAGGTCAAATGGCTGAAACAAATAAATGCACTTTCTATAAATCACACCCAATTTCTTTATCCAATACCGTCTTTGTTGGATTTTCTTGGAATTTAAAAAAACAAAAAAAACAAATCCATGTTTGTCAGGCTAAAGGAAGAAATCTGAAGCTTGAACGCCATTTCTAGAAGATGAGTACATAAAAGACACGTCTTTCAGAAAAATCGAGCAATTACCTGACATACTCCTTTTTCTCTCCACCTCTCCTATTTTTGGTATTTTTATTCACTATAGCAATGGAAAATCTGTATGCAGTAAGTAACAAAAACGACTAAAAACAGCGTAAAAACGCATTGCTGACAGTCTATTATTTATAGACACAACACGATTAATTTCTAAATTATCACAGATAAATGGTTTAACTAAGAAAACTTGGGGATTTAGGGGAAAGCTAATTAAATATCAGAGATAAGTTGGTGAACAATAAATAAATAAAAAATTGGTAGGTAGGCTACTAAGCAGAAACTGAGATTTAAAGAACTTCTAGAAATCCTGAAGATATATAGATCACGACCACATTAAGATATAATATGAAAGATTTTCTGGCTACTGGGAAGTAAAGTATGTAGAAATCAAGTGAGGTAAGTCAATCTATAAAGCGTTGTAGCCTTCTTAAAAACAATAGTATTCCCAGAGGGCAGGCTGCGGCAAGGTAACACGCTCCAACATGCTATAAAAAGCACTCAGTAATGGTATTAGCTTCACCATAAAAGAGTCTGAAAGCCTGAAGCATTGAGTCATCCTCCGTTAAATTTTTCAGTTTTAATTAAACCACACTTATTGGAGTTCACTGTGTTTTTACCAACTGAACGGGTTGATTCACAGCTGTTTTGGCCTTCTTGAAGAAGCAAGAAGAGGAATGAAAGAGTGTTCTGGCCACAGCGTTTTGGGATCACACACAAAATAATAATTAAAAAAAAAAACACCAACACAGTCATATGGATGCAGAGAATAAGGAAGATGGAGGAAGAAAGGAAACATCTGCAAACAATGTCAGAGGCAGTCTTTGCCATCTGCATCCAGGTGGATACCTGACCTCAGCCATCTGGTGAGAAGATTTCCTCAATTGTCTGTGAAGGGTCTTCTTCACTGCAGCCAAAAGATAACATGCAAATGTACTAGCTATCTCTCCTCTGGGTTACTCTCAGAACAGCGCAGGTGCTGGACTGATGAAAATCATTTTTCAATGGTTCCATTCAATCTAACACTCCATTAAGTATGTGTTATTTAAATCAGCATCTGCATGCTGTGCTCTCAAAGATTGAGTGTCCACATTTGCATTTTTATTCACAATAGAGCGGTGCCAGCTAACACAAAGTTTTCCAACTACCACCATCCTTGCAAACTTTTATGAGCAGCTGAACAGGACCTGTGCATTTTCAGTTTGTTGAGTGGAAGCAGAGGCAATTTTCTTTTTTCGTTCATTGATGTTAGAATATTGGTTGAGGGATGCAGTTTATTTGTGTTCCATTTCTGCTTGCAAACTGAAACGTCTAAGTTTAAAGTGAGAATAAAAATGACAGAAAGTTATCTAAAGGTCGGATTTCACAGTAGGAAAGAGAGCTTTCCATCAACCACAACCTAAAAGTCCAATATAGTGTCCTTGCATATGAAACTTTTTTATGAGCACTTCTGATGATTTGTATCCTATTTAGATATTTCACACGTAGTACTATACAACCTCCCTCAGTCAAAAAGTTGCCACATGATGGTAAAATACAGATTACCTTTTGTGTTTATGACACAGAACTTTAGCTTATTTTGAATTATTATCAACAATATATTAATAGACTTTAAAGCTATCACAACAATTTAGTTAGCTGGAAGGAATAATCAACAACTTCTTTTTCTGATGGAAAAGTAGTTTATTTACAGATAGGCTTTACATAATGGACATTATGGAAAAACTGTGATATTTTGGAGTCAACATGAAGCACAGAGTCCCTGCCTTGCTCCATGTTGCCAGGCTGATACCTTGTGTCCCAGTCGCCGTGTTCACTCACAGAATGGGTGAACTATTCACACTAAACTATCATTAAATGTGGCTGATCAAATTGATTTGCAGACCTGTTGTGTGAACACATTACGCATGAGCAATGACAGTTTAGAGAGCAACAACAAAGACACCCCCCCCCCCCCCCCCCCCCCCCCCCCTCCTACGCTGTATTCAGTGGGGGAATGGGATCGACTTGGAACTTGATGAGCCCTTACGGTCTATGATGGACAGCGTGTATTCTGTGTTGTCTATGATCTGGAGAGGCACCACTCCTTGGATTTCTCCGTGCGTAACGGAGCGCGTCGTGCATGCCTTGCTCTGACTGGGACTGGAGACTCTCCAAAACAAGCCGCTCAGCATCTTCCTAATCTCTGGCCGCATCAGGCAGTAAAGGATCGGGTTCAAGCAGCTGTTTGTGTGCGCCAAACACACAGTGACCGGGAACACGTATGTGTGCACAGTGTAGTATGACGTGTCCCAGTTGGCTGCGTTAAATTTGACCAAGACGCCCCAGAAGGTGATGGCGTGATTTGGCATCCAGCAGCAGAAGAAGGACAGCACCACAATAGCGACAGATTTGGTGACTCTGGATCTCCGCTTAGGGTTGCTGGTGCCCATGCTTCTCTGTCTCACAAAGCGCAGGAGCATCAGATAATTGACACAGACGATGAACATCGGGATTATGAAGGCTATTAATATTTTCTGGATGTGGTAAAGAGCGAGCCAGTCGTGCCCCTCTGGAAACCTGAGGAGGCAGAGCTTTTCTCCGGCGACCACGGTCACGGTGGAGAAGATAGCCGTGGGTGCCGTGGCCAAGGTGGCTGCCATCCACAGCACCGCGCACACCCACTTCACGCACCGCGATCTTCTATAGGACCTTTTCTTCAGGGCTGTAGCCACAGACAGGTAGCGGGTCACGCTCATGGCGGTGAGGAAGAAGACGCTGGCGTACATGTTCATGACGGTGACCGACAGAATGATCTTGCACATCGCGTCTCCAAACGGCCAGCTGAAGTCCAGAGCCGTGTCCACGGCCCAGAAGGGCAGGGTGAGCACGAACTGGAAGTCCGTCACGGCCAAGTTGGTGATGAAAACATTTATAGTGGATCTTTTTCGACCCTGTCGCACCCTCATGAGGAAAAACACAAGGAGGTTTCCCACCAAGCCCACGGCGCACACCACAGAGTACACCACCGATATGAATATCCTCAGGATGGGAGAACCGTCCGCGCTAACGTCGATGTCCTCGAAAGTGAACTTGTCATCTCCAAGGGAACTTTGGTTCAGTGATGCGCTCTGGTTAAATATTTCATCCATCTTTAAAAACGCACAACAGACGCCCCGCAGCACATTCCCACAAAAAGAGTCAGTGCTCTTCCTCAGCGACCTGTCATCTTCCTCTCTTCCCTCAGAATGACAGCTGACCTGGAGTCCGCTTTTATACAGGTGTGTCCCTCCGCTGCTGCGCCACGATTGGTCGAATGGAGAGAGAAGACTGTCTCATGTTTGGAAATGACTGTAAAGCTCTTTTATTCTGCATCTAAAGGGCATAGCGACATTTGCTTTTAAAAATAAACAAAAGCGTGTTAATTGTTGTATGCAAGACAGCTTGCAGGTCCTGTGACTGGATGCGCCGCGCATACGGGCTGTGCGTAAAAACAGCCAAATTGAATATTTTAGAGAAGAAAAGGTATTCCAATATGTATATTAGAATTTGGATTTCAGAAAATAGGTGTTATTGTTACTGACTTGCAATACTCAGCAGAGGTTACGGCAGACAACACATTTATTCTGCTTCTGCTTGCGCGCTGTGTTTTTGTTTGGCATGACTCCGGGCGTACTCTGTCAGCAAGGAGCATCGGTAAAAGTGCTTTAGTGACAAATGTCAACCTAAGGTCTTCTGTCATTATAAATGCACAATATTTGCAAACAGAAGCTACATTACCCATGGTGTTGTCTTACTGTCCCTGTTACTCCGCAAGAAGGGGTTAGACTAACCTTCGTATTTGCCCCTTTCTTCGGTTTCTGCTTTTTACACTTAGATGTTTCGGACAGCGGACAGAAATAACCTAGTTAAATGCAAATGCATTTTCAACTGATTGATTCATTTGTTGGGAGAAAATCGGATGTTTTCCATCTGTGTAGAAGTACTGCCATTAAGACCTAAAAGCTGCATGTACCACTCGTAACGAAAACCCCTGCCTGCAATTGTTTGCAGTGGCAATTGCTGTCTTTTCATTGCTGTGGAGGAAATTTGCCTCATTAATTTTTACAGAATCCTTTTATTTAGGTCACATTTTTTTTCTAATTTGTTGATTTTGTGCGAAATGTAGCAGGACATATACTTTTTCTTTTTTTTTAAATCAGCTTTTGTCTGCAAAAGCTTTGTGATCCTTTCCAGACTTTGCCACAAACTTTGTTCCTCCTCTGCTGTTAAATCTCTTTGGATTGGGTGTTGATGAGTTGCTTTTTGAGGTCTTGCATACATGTGGTTTAAAGCTTTTCCCCTTGATTAAAGAATTTACCCTTTCAAAATTGGATCTACGTCTTCACATGGAATTTGTTTTCTGATAAAACAACAAATTTGACACTGAGCAAAAACTGAAGAAATTTGCACTTTGTCACATCACTCTGAATATCTTCATATTCTTAGTAAAAAAAAAAAAGTTAAAGTGCTTTGATCATGTCAGTTGATCTTCCATTCCATTTTCATTTGTCACTTTTAACCCATTTTCAATGTTTTATCTGATAATATATCAGCAGATAAATGGTGGAGTTTCACAGGAAATCAAAATGACGTAATTTATACTATAACAGTATTGCTGCACTTTGTGTATATTTTTATGGGCAGGCATTAATCAATATTTCTGTGTAGAAACTTTGTAACTGTAACAGAAAAATGAGGAAATATTGTACATTGACAGTTATTCTAAAATGGTAGTTTACAAAGCTTTTTCCCGACAGTAGCAGTTAAGTGTAATGTACATGTTTTGATTCTGAACAAGTTGGTTCTGACATTAGCAAACACTACTTCCGGCCTGTGAAACTATTAGCACATTTAAATTAAGCACAGATTCTAAGCTAGTTTAAGCTTGATACCAACTTACATTTTTGGCCCCCACACAAAACCTTTCTAAACCTAAAATCTAAGGACATAATTTAGCTTTTTACGAAGCTGATAAATGCATCTGAATTACCAATGTAGCCACAGAAAGGCCACATTTAGTGACCCTGTAGTAGTGGGTCTTTTAAAAACAAACAAAAAAAAAAAACAAACAGTGACAAATCGAATCCCTTTTTGGAGAGTTTTGGAGAATGAAAAGCTAAAACTGTTCTTATTCTTCTCAAAAAGCACCAGGTTCTGCCATTTTGCCTCCCACTGTCTCAAAGCACCCACAGTTAGCCCAGTCTTTGTGCCACAGTCCTTCCTTGCTGCAGTCAGAATGGAAGATACTCAGCCTTCAGCTTTAAGACTGGACATGAATTGCACAAAGCTGCTGCCAGCTTAGTTGTTGTTTTTCTACATGTCAAAGTGGACAAGAAAAATGACCTAAATACTATGTTAAAAAAATAGTTAACTAAGGAGGGATGGAAGTGTGAAAAAATGAGAAGCAACAAAAATAAGTTAATTTTTAGATCTACAGATACTAAGAAATATGTTTACTAACTTTATTTCTCTCTTCTAAAATAACATTTATCAGTTACAAAGACCTGCACACAGCAAATTATGCAAATTTAAGCCTCTGTGTTAGGTAAACTTGTGCCTTTTAGCAGCTTTTGGCCAAACATTTACACATTGTCCACAGATCACATATAGCAGTCCCCATTTTGACTGATAGTGGTGACTGTGGCGCAGTGTGAACAGTGGTCATCTTGCAATCTGAAAGCTGTAAACTAGATTCTTTCTGCCATGTCACTGTGCCCCTGGGCAAGGCACCCAATTCCTAGTTCCCTACGGTGGTGTTTTGTGAGTGCAAATGGTTGGTGCTATAAACATTCAGATCATTTATATAGGTTTGATGCAGGATAACTCTGGGTGAATAGTGTAATCCATATGGGTCCTCAGTGTGTTCATCTTGAGCTGATTGTCCTGACACCCATTTGACACCCGGGTAATGCTTACATTTGGGAACTGAACTGGTAAGGCAAGGTTTTCTTTTTATAGCACCATTCTGTCGCCTGGCAATCTGAAAGAACTTAGACAGAATCATTTGAAAAACCTTACAATAATGATAAAAAAACATGTATGTGTTGAAAAGAAATGCTTACAAACACAAGGTTAAAATATGAATATATAAGAATCTTAAAACACGAGTGTTTATCACTCATGAATAACTGGCCAAACAGTTAATTTATCAAGACAACCCAAATGAGTCTCTGATCCAAGGCTGCAGTAAACACAGATGTTTTCATTCATGAATTACCAACATATTCTGAACATTTCAGGTTTTCAGAGAGTTTGTTACAGACCCAAAAAGCAGAAAACTAAATGCTGCCTCCTGTTGTTTAGTTCTGATACTGGGAGCAGTAAGTGTGCAGGTTTCTGTTAAGGGACCCACATAATTCATGTTTGACAAGTAACTCAGAAATGCATTTAAGCAAAAGACCATTCAGTGCCTTATAAACCAATGGCAATGATTTAAAGTTTACCCTTTTACTAACATGGTGCCATTGCAGTGATTCAGAAACTGCTGTGATGTGATCCCTTTTCCCCACGATGGTCAAGACTTGGGCAGCAGCATTTCGGATGAGCTGCAGCTGCAAAAATCAGTAAAGACACCATTACAACAATCCAACATACAGAAAATTAAAGCATGCAGTATTTAGTAGAGCCAACTGAACCCAGGCATACCTCTTTACCCACACTCAGAACTTACACATGTTGGTTGGGTTTCTGTTGATCACAACATGAATGATTTTAGGGTTTGTCTGAACCTACATATACAGTGAAATTCAAATGTGCGGGTAGGATTTGGCACCAAAATAAACAACACAGTGTAAGAATCAAGCCATTTATTGGTCATTAGAACTAGAAACTAGTTTAATTAAATTAATTTAAATTGCCAAAATATATGCTATTTTGAAGAATAGTTTTATATTGCTGACGTTCTCCTTTCTTGAGCTTATCTAAACGCCCTCCTTTCAACCATAGTCTCATTAAAGCTTGACAGCGTTTCGTGCTCTTCCTGGAAGACTGCTCCTGGAGCCCAAGGATCATCGTTACATATTGCACGAAGTGGATCCGGTGTTCTTTTCTCCGATTTTAAGTGAACGCGTCAGCGCCGGAACGGATCCTTGTTTGACCCACCGAGAACCCGACAAACCTCAGCCTTTTCGGGGTGTAGCTGGCGTGCAACGGGATCGTTAGGCTGTATCCGATTTCTTGCTGCAGCCATTCCCCTTTAAGCCTCCGCTCGGTCCTTGAAGAGCCAGCCTATTGTCTTAAAGTCCTCCCCTCTGTGGGGGTGGCTCCGCAAAAGTTTTGCTGAGGGAAAAGTTTTCAAGCTGTCACTGGTCGTCGGGAGGAGACTGATGGAGGACGGGAGGACCAGGCACCCGTCAGCAATAAAGCCGACTTGAAGTAGCCGCAGTTAGAATCGGGATGCACCGAAAAACAACCAGCGGACGCAGACGATGATCAGGCCCATTTGGGGATCTTTTATTAGGGCAGCTGAAGCGCATGGTCCAAGCGAAGCGAAACGCGCACCCAGCCTCTGATGGACTCAGTCTAAAGTAACAGTGGAGCTGTTAGGAAGGCAGTAAATGTTTCTAACACGCCGGTCCCCGTCCTGACAAAATGAACCGCTCGGAGTGGGGGCTCCACGCCGCTGGACAAAGAGCGTCTCCCATCCCAGTCTTCGTGGCGCTCCTTTTGTTGCTGGAGATCTGCAAAGCCCTCGGATCCCCTCCTGAGTCAGGTCGGTGATTCCCTCGCAGACGTTTTGGAGTTACGCGTTTATATCAACACGACCTCTTGTGCGGGCGTCTGTCTCTGCTGCGCTCTTTTGCTCCACGAGTGCGTCTAATTAAAGCCAGGGAAGGCAGAGCCAGACAAGTAATCCCGTCTGTGACAAGAAGCCAGCTGTGACCACTGTTTACGAAGCTTGTAGCTGACCACAGCAATTAGAGCCAGGTTTTCAGCGCAGAGTGGTAGCACAGGAGATCTGCTTTCTAATGAACCATGTTGTTCCCTCTGTCTGCATTTGACCCAGCACAAAAGCCCAGTGCAGTGCTGCTGCTCTGACACTGACCTCTGACCTCTAATGTCAGAAGCAGGAAACTGCCGCTTTGCTCTGGGAATTTACAGGATGCAATATCCACAGTATTTTTATACCCAAGCTGACTCCCATTCTCCTGCTGCATGGAGACATCAGCATCTGATATTGGCTGGGAAACACTCCCACGCCTCGGTTTCCCCCCCACACACACACGTCTATCCTCCCAGTTATTCCCCACTGTTTGTTATTTTAGATGCGAAAAGCCGGGGCTGTCCCAAGGTTAGTGGATCAAAAGCCTGTTTGATTGTACTCGTATCCTGTTCAAATCAGATGCGTGCACAAAAAAACAAACCATCAGGGATTCGAGACAAAGGATGTGATGCTGAGGGGAGAGATCACTCGAATATTAACAAACATTGTAAATTATGTTACAGGAGTTTCAATGAGTACTGTTATTTCTTTAACAGTCAATTGTCTTTTCTGTTAATGTCTTGAATGACCTGTCTCTTTATTGTAGTTATTAAGCTAAAATTTGTGAGTGGTAGGAAACCCATTAAAAATCAGGAACCTATCAACTGTTATTACAGTTTAAAGGATACATAAGTAAGATACTTACTGTAAAACCAACCTAAATCATTCTCATTTGTCACCTGGGATGGAAGTAACATTCCCTATAAACAATTGGTCCTCTCCATCAACAATGTCTTAGTCACGTTTTTTCTCTTTTCAAACCTAGAAGTACTTTCCAGAACTACTTCGGTGCAGAGTGTAGCCCCTGTTTACTTCCTGGTTCCTGAGCCAATCATATGAGAGTTCCCAGGGTTCTCAAAACAGAGCGCAGCATTTGGTGTTTCATCTTGTCAAAAGAGCCGCAGCCTGCTAACATAGAAGCCAGTAAGAGAAACAGACCAGAAATAGAACAAAATACTCTATATACCTGTATAACAAAAAATTCACAACATTAATGTACAGTTTAAAAACGGCATATTAGATTGTTGTGACTGCTGTACCAATTTGAGCCACAATGTGTCAGTATTACTTATAGCTTATTTAAGTTGAGACTTGTAGTAGTTTTTTTTAACTTTACTAGAATGTTCTTTGTAACATACACAAAGAAAAGTGCAATTAAATAGAAGAGGCTTTTACTAAGTATGCTACTATTGGCAAGTCAGCAGCTGTCATTTGTGCTTCAGTCATATCCAGCACATCATTTGTTAATTTGTATCTGCATTTATACCTCCTAGCCTCTGTGCTTGAAGTTGTAATTAAGTCATTTGTCTAATTAGGATGGACATATTCACTAATGGTTAGGATAATTCTTATGAAAACTACAAGATCTTAGTTAATCAGATATATTTTACGACCACAAAACCAATTTTAGCAAGAATTAAAGAAAAGACATGCAGATCTTCACTGAAAGCTAGCCACACTTGTAGCTGGGATCAGCAGCTGTTTTCTGATGCTCCAACCACAAGCCTGAAATATGAGTTTTGCACAATGTTTAAACTTAACGTGCCTATCGAAGACAGAGCGGTTGCATACTGTTTGTAGGAGCATCTCAATAGATCATCAAACAGGTTAATTATTTCAGTAATTCAACTGAAATAGTGAAAATGATCCTTTTAATAGATTATTACACATAGAGTAAAATGTCAAACGTTTTTTTTTTTTTTTTTTGGTTTTATTGATTATGGCTTAAGAGCTATGGAAAACTGAAAAATCTGTTTATTAGAAAATGAGAATATCACACTAGACCATTAAAAGGACAAGTTTTAAATAATACAGTGTGGTGATATTGTTTTGATATGGCCTAGCCAATCATGGGAAAGATTGGTGTCTTGAAAGTTGTCCAGTAACTGACATCCTCCATAAATGGAGTAAGCTGCAACAGCGGTTGAATTTTCAGGAGCTGTAAGCCATAATCATCAAAATGTAGAGAAATTACAGCATGAGCTAATGAATCTATATAATATGTTTAATTTTTTAGATGTTTTGGAATTCAATTACTGAAAAAAGTAGCTTTCTGATGATAGTCTTGTTTATTGCGATACCTCTTCATAGATTTCCTGGATAGAACAAAAAAATCACTCTGTGTTTGGACAAATCGAAGCCTTGGTTGGGGAAAGAGTGCAGTAATTTAATATGTTTCAGCTGGTAAGTTATTTAATCCATGCTGATCCAGTCAGACTCTTCTCATTCCTGAAATGACAATGTCAGCAAACACATCTCTTGCTTGTGGGAAAGCTGCTAGTCTGAACCATGAGGGTTGAATTAGTAGTCTGCATCAGTCCAACAAAACAACAAAGGAAATGTCTGAAAATATGAAAACTTTTCTATTGTCAATATAATTTGTTATTAAAACCTGAGTTTTAAGGGTTCTGAAATAAATTATAAGCGGGATCAGATAAACAAAATCTGTTCTGACAAAATTAGCCTTCCTTTTAAACTTACTGAAAAGTAAAACATAGATGGATAGAGTATTCTGACAAACGTAATCCAATCAAAACGTATAGCACAGGAAAAAGGTTGGTTCATAACCTCATGAAAACCATTTGTCAGTGGAAATACTTGAAACTAAAGGCTTCAGAGTGATCAAGAATAGACCCCAAGGATGATGATCAGTCTATATTTACTATATCATACCAGAGTAATGGGTTTATAAGGATAAAAAGGGCTAAACCAACATATGCTCCCCAGATAAAACATTTATTAATTTGTGTTTTAAAAAGAGAAGTGTATTTGTTAGACAAGGCAAGGCAAGGCAAATTCCGCACCTTTACAAGGAAGTTAATCATGATTAATTTGCTTTGCTTATCTGTTGTGTGCACAACATAGCTTCAGAGTTTTTGTCAAATTTGAGTCCACAGTATATTTGAATATTATTTAAATGAATCATTAGATAGTTGTTAAATATTGCTCAGTATATTCACCTGGTAAAAACCCTAAGACTGGGGGAGAAATAACAATTGTTTTCTGTTTACAATGCTGAATTATAGCCAGGTTACAGGTTGAGTTTCAAACTGCAAAACGAAGAGACAAGAGGGAGACAAACAAGTAGAATAGAATTTGTCATTCTGTCACACAATGAAAAACAGTATAGCAGCTCTTGTTAAGCAGTGGGAACATCAAGCACACACACATACAAAAAAAATGTCCTTCAGAGAGGGCAGCTGTGATCCACCAACCCAGTTCTGCTGAACTCTCCACCCACTGAAGTGGGCACGCAGGCCCTCTGGAGGCTGCTGTCACTTAAAGCTGTAAGCTAAGGCAAGGGCACCTACTATCCAACGTGAGAGCCTCTGTTTTTACACAGACATACCAAGGTGATGCGTCTCCCAAGGTAATAGCCAACGAGGTGCTGTCTTCACCTCAACAAATCTCATATTCAGCCGCTCCAAAGGTTAAATAGTTGCAGCCATCACTGATGAAACCAATGGGAGGTCCCACAACGGGATTTCAATACAAGAGCAGCTGTCTCATCTCTGTCGTCCAGTGCTTTGAGGGCAAGTCGGGTGCAATGAAAATCCTTGACAGGCCTTCTGCTCGAAATCCTGGCTATCATTGACAGGATGAGGGCTATTGGAGGGAAAAGCATATGGAAGGACCTGACTTCACTGGATTGCATTGAGTTATATTTTAAGTAATGTAACAGCGATACTGAAACGAGAAAAGCGATTGGTTAGATTACCACATTACTGAAAAATAATGCCATTATAAACAGTTATTTTCTACCCCTATGACTCCCAACACTGGAAATAGTGGGACTCACCTCTACGCCCAGCTTGGGCTCGGGAACCCTGCTCCAGGAGACAGCGATAATTGACACCGGTACTGTAAGAGCCGGTAGACAATCCTGCAACGCCTCGCTCTGCATGGCCAAAGACCAACCTGATCTACAGAGTTAGGGGTACCTACACTTTCTTGACGCACCTCTGCTGGAAGACCCTGACTTGTTGGGCTCCTTTGCCTCTCCTTGTTTACTCATTGTGCCCATGTGTAATGTCTTACTTCCGGTCACGCGGTCTTGTTATTTTAAGTATACACAAAGGAGTTTAGTTAACTAACAAATAGAGCAAAAATGAAGTGCAATACACAGAAATAACATACAATAAGCAACCAGGGCGCAATGATTTATTTGGAAAACCTTTGGATGGAATCACAGTGAGCTGCTGGCGTAGAAAGTCATAGTGACTAGGTATCTAGATATTTATGACAAATGTTTCGTTGCAACAAGAATGGTTGAAATAATTGGGTATTTAAACTAAAATATATTAATGGGGTACTACTTTTCATAAATGGAATTATACAGTGTCAGTATCTTACATCAGTTTGTAGAATCAAAGAGAAACCCTGTTCAGAGATCAAGCTGAAAGCAAGTGGCCATGATCTAAAACAGATCAAACTAAAACCTCTCCCAGCACTCTGACTGAACTTTGTAGTGAATTTATACATTTTTATTTATTTATTTTTACTTTTGACTGAGGTACTTCTTTAAATTGTTCCCATTTGCCTTCAACTAAGCAATAACAACTGATCACTGTGCTGAGACAGTTGAGTGCATCCTCCTAATAATTAGCTATTAATTGCAGTTTAACCTCTCTGATCACCAATCAACTACAGATGGTAAAAGATGTGATTACAAAAGACAACATAGTGTACACTTTTCTCCATTGGTTAGAGAGGGAACAACTGATGAGATCATCTGATCAGAGAGAACTTTTTATCTGCATTTAACATAATTTGACTCAGAAAGTTGTGCCAATGTAAATAATTATCTAATGCAAAAGTCACAATTAATAAAAAAACAAAACCTATGGAATATAGTGTTTTCTCAAACAATGGTTGAGGTTTCAGTTGTTTCAGATGCTGGAAATCCCCTCTTAAAATGAGCTTTTATGAATATATGTTAGGTTGACTCTTGTTGCGTTGCCCCTCTCTTTGGGAACTTTGCCATTAAACCTGTTTTAGTGCAATCTTGGTTTTCAGCAAGAAGGTCCTGAGTCATAATCCCATTTTGGGGCTTTCTGCATGGAGTTTGCATGTTTTCCCTGTGCATGCAGATCTTCCTTTGGCTTGCTCCCATTTTTACAAACACGCATGTTAGGTTAATTGGCATGAGTGTGAGTGTGGGCATTCATGAGTGTTTGTCTCGTGTATCTCCTTAGTGCAATTATTAAACAAGTATCAAACTAGTGCTAGTGGTTGTTTTACACCAACTCGTTGTGTAAGTTACACTACTGTAAGTTCAAAGTCTTTCAATTGTCAGCTGGTTCTTTCTTGGCACCAGGTAGGACATGGGAGGGGGAGGTTTAAAGGGCTGGAGATGGTTTTTGGTTTGTCTAATTATGACAAAAACACAGTAAAAATACCTACCGTAACTTTAAGATTAACAAAAAATTACTAAGGGTTGCATTAACTGGAGTTCACTGTCTATGAGCTTCCTGCTTAACGACCTACTTAATGTTGGTTGTAAGTTATTTTCCACTGAATCCATGAACACTATTTTTAACTCGGTTCTTAAACACTGTTGGTCTTTTAATATCACCAAGAGCTGTTATGTGTACATTATCTAAATATTGTTTAACCTGTTTTTTCCATCCAGCACTTCTGCAGCCCAGATTAGAAATGAACAGATTGTTGCAAAAATAAATTCAGAAACATTGCTGTGACAGCAGTCTATTGCAAGTAAGATATTGACTCACTAAAATAAATTATAACGTTATTTCGGGCCCAGCAAGGTTGGATGATCCATCTTGTGCATCTTCTTAGTAAAACCTGAATGTATACAATTGACCTTCTTATCATGGTCAATCTAAGGTGTTACGAGGATGTGCTGGGTTAATAAATCCCTAAAAAGATTTTCACAGCCCACTTCTAAAGGTGTAGTTGAATAGTATGTTATATTACTGCATTAGTATCACTATGGCTGAGTTGGGAGGTCACTGACTCTTCAGAAAGCATATTTTCTTTATTCTAATGCATCTCTGAGAGCTCTTAGAGACGCGTCTTTTGATGCTGCTGATTCCACCCACTTCAGGTCAGATAAAATTAGGGACCGTTTCTATTATGAGAACAAATTTCAAAAGCCTTAATTAACCCAGTGCACATGAAAGTGAAAGGCAAACAGAGAAAAGGAATTCATGGTTTGAAGCATTAATGAAAGACTCAATCCACTTTCAAGCACATGAAAGACACGATTATGTAGTCATGAGATTAGATTTTGAGAGTCAGTTTTATTTACAGCTTTACAGACCCTTAATTGTTTAATTAATCTGTTCATTCCCATGATGCATTAGCCCGTCTTCTCGTAACGCTTTCCCACCATGGCTTCCACAGGGATTTTTCTGCATGACCTGCCTCCATATCAAGTGGTTCACCCCACCAGAGTTGATGCCAGAGGCCACTTCCTGTCAAACATCCTGTCTCATCATGCCCGCCGCGTTCAGCGCCGGGAAACCTCCGAGGACAGAGTGGACACTCATCGAGTCTTCTACCAGTTCTTGCACGCCGGCCACAGTTTGCACTTTAACCTCACTCTCAATCCAAGCCTGCTGGCTCCAGGCTTCGTGACAGAGAGGAGGTACGGTGGCCTGGGAGGGGCCAAGATCCATCGCCCTGGAGCCCCCGGGTGTCATTATTTAGGCGAGGTGTGGGACAGGACCGCTGTTAAAGGGAACGCTGCGATAAGCGCCTGTGATGGACTGGTGAGTAGATAATCCAATAATCTGAAGTAACGTCAAAGGATGCCTTGGTGTCTGTTATCTTTATAATATGGGTTTAAAAGCCATATACACAATTAATTTTGTGAAAGCCCCTATGAATTACAGCTATTTAATACTTTCTGTTGAAACTTTTCAGGGATCCTAAATATTATAACATTGATTTTTTTTTAAATGTTTTAGTACTTTTCTTAGGTTTATTTGAAGGCCATTACCCAAGTGTGAGGACTCACGAGCTAAAACGTCTAGACCTTTTTCTTAATAAACCAATCCAGTGTGTCGGAAAGAGCTGCACACTGTCCTTCAACTGGACTGTTTTAATCTACACAGAGAACGAGAAAAAGCAAGCAGAACGATCAGAGTCCATAACCCAAGAAGGGAGGGAGGGGGGGGGGGGGTTCTCCTCTGTGATGCTTTGCCAGGCTTTCATTGTTGTTGCATTATGTTGTGTGTGTGTGTGTGTGTGTGTGTGTGTGTGTGTGTGTGTGTGTGTGTGTGTGTGTGTGTGTGTGTGTGTGTGTGTGTGTCCTCAGCAGGGTAATTACAGATGCGGTTGGTTTTAAAAAAGGTTATATTGCCTCAGTCACTTTGGAAAAACACATGTCTTCATCATGAAGATGCCAAAGTGGATATTTCAGATTCCTAAGGGAGGTGGTGAAGCAGAAAGTGATAGAGCCCCAGTACACCTATAAGAAAAATGAGTGTCAACATTTTTTTAATTGATTAATTTAGATCTTACTTTTTTCCAGAAAATACTGTCATGCAGATTTAATAATTTAAAAAATATGTGGGGCTTGGAAATGATGAATTGAATGGGGGACCTTTTAAATTTAGACAGTGCCATGATTATTCATCCAGGCTCGTAAATATACATAGATCACCGTTCATTTTTAGTTTAGCTTTAGTTTTGCAAGTTTGATTTAGGACACATGTAGGTAGTATAAACTTAAACATTTGACAAGCTGCATTTATTACACTATGATTTTATTTAAGTTAATGTTGATAAACATTAAAAATGAGTTGCTCTCGGATGAACCTCAGAACAGGGTCAAAAGAGGGGCTTGTGGGGCGATAATGACGAGGAATTCAGTTCCAAAGCATTGTGGGTCCACTTTATATACACACAGCTGAATTATTTAATGTGAAAAGAAAGGCATTAAAAGCATGGTATATCCCATTTTAAACATTCCTTTGGAAATTGAGAAACCCGATGCAAGTACAGGAACAAAGTCATTATCTCGGCTTTTTTGATCGAATAATTCAGAGTTTAGTTGTTGCTGTTAAGTGTGCGCTATTTTACTTTGTATTGTATTTGCTTTATGAAGATAAAACTGCATTGGGTTGAACTGAGTACGTCCCTTTAATGCATTTGGCAAGATAAGGGTAGGAATCCAAGACGAGGGCATTTTCTGCACATTTAAATTCAAACCAAGTTCATCCAAAATGCAGCTGGTAATTTCTGCTCCAATTACTCCACTGTCTTGTCTGCTGTCAGGGTTACAAACAACCTACCTCACCAAATTTAATGAAGGTATAGTCTGATGAACATATAGTGTCAGTAAAGTGATGCACAAGTCCAGGTATAACTCCCCCCCCCCCCCCCCCCCCAAAAAAAAAAAAAAAAAAATCACACAAGAAGAATCTTTCTCCCAAGGACACTTTAGTAAATGGTTTAAAAAGACCAACCTTTTTTTTTTTTTTTTTTTAGTTCTTTCAGACCCAAATGAAACACTCTATGGGTGGGAAATTACATTCAGAGATCAGACAAAGGATTATCATCTAGCTGTATTAATATTTCTCCATATTAAATGTGACCCCTGGCTATTGCATCTTTTTGTCTGCAACATGCAAATGGGAGGTTTTCAAATTATTCCATGGGATTCAGATCTGTTATCAGTGTCTGTTAATATTCATATAGCTCGCCTTCGTCAGTCCAATATGAAACTCTCGGCTGATCTTAGTAGAATGTCCATAGTATAATATTAAAATCATTTACAGTATTCTGTATGAGCCAAAAGCAATATGCAGATCGACATTTTGTCACATCATATATATATATATATATATATATATATATATATATATATATATATATATATATATATATATATATATATATATATATATATATATATATGTGTGTGTGTGTGTGTATATATCGGATCAAGACGCCAGCTTTTGTTTTGCAAAACACGACAATGTGACGCTACTACCACCCTCCTACACTGTTGGATTGAGGTTTTCAGCTTAATGTAAAGTTGGTTTTCTATCAAATGTGTTTTGCTTGTAGCCCAATATCTGGTTGGGACCACCTAACACTACACATTGTGTGCCTTACATGACTTTTGCTTTTGCTGACTTCTTAAAGCTTTCTTCTTGCCACTCTTGCATAGCAGACAGATTTATAGAGTTTCTGAATAAGACTTGTCCCGTTGACAGAATGATTTTTTTTCAAACTGAATATCTGCAGCTCCTCCAGAGTTACATCTTGGTTGCTTATCTGATTAATACTCTGCTGGCCTGGCCTGCCAATCTATGTGGACAGCAGTGCCTTGCAGGTTTGCTGTTTGGCCATACTCTTTTCCATTTTCCAATGATGGCTGAACAGTGCTCTGTGGGATGATGGAAGCTTTGGATTTGGATTTATAACCTAACCCAGTTTGAAAACTCTACGAAACCTCCATAAACAGCTGGACTTGTACTGAGATTACATTACACACAGGTGGACTCTGTTAATAGGGGAACTTGTTGTTTGCACTGGACTTTATCTGATAGTCTCATAGTGAAGGTTACTAGTGGACATTTCTCTGAGCTAGACCTGGAAATCCGTTTGCATGGAAAGGAAAGTTTAGGTTGTTTCCCCCTGTTTTCATGCTTCAGCTCCAGGATTGTTGTTGTTTAGAGAAACTCGTATATCAAGAGCGTGCTAATTGTCTGGTATGAAAACAGTCTTTGATAACTGGGTGAGAACCATTTCTGTATCTCCTGTCGCTCTCTTGCTCTGGTATAAACCCTCTGAGAAGCAAACATACTGTTGGAAATGGTGTTCAAAACAGATGCTCTTCCTGTTTAAGTGCTGAGGTTTGGCAGTGAGTCGAGCAGCTTATCCAGCTTCATCCTGGACACTGAGAGCTCTCCTTGTATGCTGTTTTACTCTCCATGTTGAATTATCTTACCTCTCTCTCCTCTCATATTTTCTCACCTTTCTCTCTCTGCCACTTACTTCAGACTTGCAATGTATTAAAGTTTATGTTAAAGTAAATGCATTGCACCAATTGTTCCCTCTCATATAGTTAAGAAAAGTGCTTGTTTAATTGGAAAATGTAAAACCAGAATATTTTGGGGGCAATTTATTATATATTCCTGACTGCCTGGAGGTGTTTGCTGTATACAGCCTGCTTTTGGCTTTAACAATATGGCACGTTTTCTGCCATATGTAGCAGTCGTGCTCCCTGCAGGTAGACTGTGATGTGTAAAACTGGAGTTGACCGCCTTTATAAAATGTTTAATCAATATGATATTGACTTCATATATCTATTTGAGCAAACGTCTTTGGACTTCAAGTGGAACCATTTCCCTGAGAGATCCATTTAGCTTGGTTTGTGTGCTGCCTGTATTTATTTCAAAAGACAATCCCAGTGGGGAAGTTATTGAAAATTGGACTTTACCCGCTTTATTATTCTGCTCAATTGTTCCATGGAATCGGCTTTCCCTCGAGACTGAACCGCTTTCTCAAAACCGCCAAAGGGGCCTATTTTAATATGACAGTGTTTTTCAGGTTCAGTCTTAGGCGTCTGAAGGAGTACTGAGCCGAGACCTTTAAATGGGCAGGGGCTCTAAATATAAAAAACGGTGGGAAGGGGGGGGGGGGGGGGGGGGGCAACATCCAAACAAAATAAAATCTTAAAAAAGACAATACACATGTAAAATTTCTACCATGACCTGTTGCATTCAAATGATTGCTGTTTGAAAACAGTATGAACTTGCACTGAATCAAATCTTCTATTATCCAGTAAAAAACTAAAAGGACAAACATTTCATCTTGTCTGTTTGTGTTCTTTGTACTATTATTTTTACAATACTGTTTCTTTTTTTGCTACACATTAATTTCACTATGTCTAAAATTTCAAATTGCAACAACAACAGAGAGAACACATCTGGGTACTTTTGAAATGCAAAATGCTCGCTAACATACTTTGCAAATACAGAGTTTATGTACAAAGCAGTGTGAGTGTGTTTGCTATTTGGTCCAGTCAGCAAATACACTAAATCTAAGGCAACCGGACTTTCATTCAGTTCCTCTATGTCCTTTAAAAACAGCAGAGCACCAACTACAGGTTGCTCAAGTGCAACCACCAGAATTGACAAAGACTCCTGGAAAGGTGTGGAAGCGTTTTCAGAAAGACCTGAACGAATGTCCGGTTGCCTCCAATTTAAGCCTGTTTGCTGTTGCGATGACCCTGATAACTGAGAATATACACAGGCACATTTGGTCCAGTGTTTGAAAATAAATTCAGCATTCTCTAAATTCTCTTTGTAATAAGCAATCCAACCTGCACATTAAAAAAAAAAGATTTTCCATTTTATTTATTTATTTGAAAGGTCGTTATGTGTAGTTATGTGTCACCAGCTCAAGCACGAATAACACTGCGCTTTTAACTATTTATGATAAAGTCGATCTAGGATCACAGTATGTGTGAAACTGAGCGTCTGTGAGGAATCATGATGCAGTTTGGCTGCACCATCTGCATCGGCAATTTCCCGTGTCTCCAAAATGAGCGTACACCTGGGTCACAGTGGCCGTGAGGACCGCACATTTTCCCGTCATGTTTTTTAAATATATATATATCCCAACTTTTCCGTGGAATGTGATGTACGCACGTTTCATGCCCAGTGTTGTTCTTTATGGATAAAGTTCTGTTTCAGTCTTTAAACTAATGTTCTTGGTGAGATGTGCCTCTGGGGGAGGAGTCGCCTCCAGAAACAATCCAACCTGTCTGAAGCGGACCTGCAATAACAAGGAGGCTTCAGCACAGTAGACAACTAATGATTTAGATGTTTTTCTGAAACACTTTCTTTAGACATCAAAAGGACCAACAATCTAGCACTTTAGCCATTATCGTAATTTCTCCAAAACAAAAGACAAGTACACATTAACAGGCAATATTTATATATTTTGTGCATATGACATTTATTTTAGATTATTTTAAAGCTTTGTAGATTGATAAGAATAAATATATATATATTTAAGCTACTTCATCATCCCCTTTTAAATTTTAAGAAACTACTTCAGAGTATCTGAGTCTAACCACATCAGAATACTAATTCAAGATTAGGATGGCAGGTAGTAGTTACATCAATTATCATTTCAAACTGAGGAGTGCTACAGAAACTCAGGTCATCTTTAACGCTTTCAAACTAACCCACTCGTACCTGTGTCATCATGCATAGAGAGCCCAGTTATAATCACTGAGTGAAATTCAGTTGTTAATTCTCCTTATATTTTTGCTCCTCTTGAATAATCTTTGTGCTTAACAATCATTGTTCATAGTCTCTTAAAAATAGCTATTTTACTGTTTGTTTTTTTAATTAAATTACATGTTGATATTAAAAAAAAATCTACTAGTGGATTTAATTTTCTTTAGCTGTGTTTATAAGCCTTTAAATTACAAGGTAACGCCACACAGAAATGCACTTGTTTTCCTTATCATTGGCGCTCAGGACAGGTGTGTCAACCACAGATACTTCTGGATTAGTGTAGAGCTTTTATCATATAGCTGCTTTACGCTGATCGAAACACATGATCTGTCTGAAGAGGTCGTTGCTGCTTCTTTCAGATATGCTGAGTTGGTAAAAGAACCCGTGCAACGTTTAGTGGAGGTGGATTGGAAACCCAACTTCTTCTTTTTTTTTCTTTTTTTTGTCAAAGGATGTCATAGGATTTCTGTTGTGTTTTCATCTTGGATTTGGTAGCCTTTTAAGTATATTGAGAGACACAGTTAAGCCCAAAATTATTCATACCCCAGGCAGATTTAAGTTTGACGTGATCTTTTAATTTTACTGTCATGGTTCTTCGGATTGAAAATAGTTGCATCATTTCGAAGGAAGCCGAGCCAGAGTCCCAGAATTAAGGGGATCGATGATCTTTGGAGGGAATTTAAGATTGGGGTGATGGCCAAGAGGCCTTCCAACTTCAAAGACTTGGAGCGAATTACTAAATATAAATTGACAAAATACCAGTGGAAACGTGTAAAGATCTGCTCAACAAGTAGAAGGTTTGAAAAAACAACAATTTTTCCATTGTTTGTTTAGAATGGTATGAGTAATTTTTGACATTGTTAGATTAAAACTGATTTTGTTTTTTATTGCTTCTCCTTTTACATAATTTTATTATTTCTTCAGAGACATCTGTCTGTTGTTGTCAGAAGCACACTTCTAGACTGAAAATGATATCTAAATCTGCCAGGGTCATGAGTAATTTTGGGATTAACTGTTAATGGAAGTTTGGAAGGTTTTGTCTTTTGTTCTCTGAGAACGTTTAAAACTGTCTCCGGCTTTGTGAACAAAGCTTTACTGGTTCTGCTGTTGTGTAGCAAAAGATGAAGCTGAAAAGACAAAGCTGGTCATTTACAAGTTAACCTCTGTCACAGCCCTTAGAGAGCTACAGGGAGTAAAAGACAGACAGAATGAGGTTGAGAATCAACATAGACGAATGAGAGTCTACATTAAGCGTGCCCGGGGTTAGACTTAAAGACTGGCCGTGGCTCCTTGTCTCTTGGAAACTCCTAAACTGTTAAATTTGGCCACACTGATTAACAGCTGGCTGTTATGCACGATATTGAAAGTAAAATCAAAGAGATGCATCTCATATAAGTGCGCTCAATGGAAACAGTTTCTCTAACGCTCACCACCTTTAGAGCTGTTCCATTACCATCGCATGTATAAGCTCTGTTTTTCTATCAAACACGCGTAATTGTTATAAACAGATAGACATAAGGTTCCAACAGAAGTGTGTGAACCATCAGCCAAGCCGTCACACGTCTGACCACAAAAACCCACTGTAAAAACCATTTATAAAATTTGAAGCATTACAGTTAAATTAGGAGCCTGTATAAATCTTAACATTGTCCGAATCGGACAATGTTGTTCAAAGTAAGCTGAAAGCTTTGCTACAAAATGTAAAGCTGCAAACCAGAAATGAAGGCTTTACTTTCCAGTAAAATTGCTTTTTTGCCCCCACCAGAAACAAAACCAATAGTCAGTCCATGTTTATCAATATTAAACATTTTATGAGTCAAATTTTTTTTCATCGATACCTGATTAAAGTTCTTATTCATTTTTAAAACACCGTCTTCAAAAAAAGCACAGCTCAACACGGCTACAGCTGTGGAAAGGCACACTTGACTGTGAATTAATTAATCAGTCTGCCTAAAATAAACCTGTTGTGATAAAACAACAAAGGCAGAGGCTGTGTATTTTACGGCAGTGATAAAGGGAGATCAGGAAGTATCTGCCGTTGCTCAGTCTCTTTTCTTCTCCTGCTTTTTTTCACACTAATCACGCCGCAAAGCACAGATGTGATTATAAAATCCGATACTGGAGTCAATTTGCAGCCTGTTAGTTGGCTGCAGCATATTAAGCAGCGCGTAAAGGTGCCTGCGAAGTGTGTTTTAGACACTGCCGTTGTCTCCACTCGTCAGTAATCGCCGCTGGGTGACCAATATCTGACTTGTAAGCTATAGGTGGAGTTTGTTTACTTTGTCTCTTGTTCCTCTGACAGAGCTCAGACTGCCAGCTGGTGCTAAAACCCACATAGGGACACATTTTATCTCACTGAAAGCATCGATGGATGATTTATCCATCACTCTGAAGATGAGCTTTGCTTGGAAACTGATAAAAAAAAACATATATGTACCTGGAAACTTACTCTCAACAAATGCCATCCTAATCTCTTTATCTGATGAAAACCTTTACTCACGGATACCCCTGTAATTGGCCCGTTTCCAGCCAACCTGTCAGCTGGTGCTAAAACACACCAGCTGGTGAAGCTACTTAGCTCCTCCAATTTTTATTTCTTCCTTAATGATGAAACATTTAAGCACTCCTTAAACGCTGGCATGAAAGCCTATTAGAATATGATTTAAAATGAGCAAAGTATTTTAAACTCAAGAAGTTAAAAGATTTTTACCGGCAATGATATATAAAAGTGATACTGTAGTTTTTTTTTTTTTTACTGTGCTGTAGCTTAGTGTGCGATGAGTTCAGACAAGCAGTGGACTTTAGAAGAGGTAGCTCAGATGTTATCATCCTTACCGGGAGCTTTTCTATTTCCCCCGGGAGGCTGTGTTTGAGGTGGAGCTGCAAAACACGAAGCATGGATCTTCTGAAATGAAGTCACCGTCAGCGTCTAGGGGTGTAGCAAGAGAAGAAATCTTTTGTTTCAGTTCATTTCTGCGTAGTGCATACATGTTTTGTCTCCAAAGAAATATACTCCTGGTATAGGTGTCGAAACATTTTCAGAATGAACTGAACAAAAGTCCAGTTGCCTCCGATTTAAGCCTGTTTTCTGTGTAGATATGGATATAAAGGTTATATGAACTCAAATAGTAAATGTTTTTGACATATTTGATATGTAGAAAAAGTACTCCATGCCTATAATTTAAGAATCATACCCCCCTCCTCTGATCAGTCAGCACTAAGAACTAAAACAACAATGACACTCAGAACATGCACAGGAAAGCTTTTTAAATGAAAGAAAACTAACGTATTTAAATAAAAAAAAACAATTTATATTTGTTTCAGTTATTAATTGACTGCCAAAACACAATGTCCAAATGAGTTCAAATGTTCAAATGAGGACGTTTCACTTGTTCTGTAACTATCTATAATGGAACATCATACACATTTTTAAGGTAGTCTCATGTTATCCATACCAAGTTCTTAAATGAAATACGGTCACTCTTGTAACAAAAGATAGTACGTTTCATGACAAGCATCAGCTCAACATCTCAGGGTGGAAACTTTAGTGTGGAGAGATTTAGCAAAACTTGCATTTTGTTGACGGTGCAACTTAAAAATAGACCAGAGCTGTATGTTTTACCTCTTTCTCATGAAAATGCATCTTTCCATCAAAATGGGAACTCCTAAGAAGAAGAGATGCCGGATCCCGCAACCTTTAGGTCGTGTCAAGAATACTACCTCCTAAGAACTGCGCTACAATAAACGGCGCAGGCTTTGACAGCAACAGTGGTGCAGAGGTGACTTGACATTTTCAAAGATTCATGGCACACACAAACTAGCAGAGGGTGTTAAGGTGTTATTTTTACTGAAGAGGACGACATATCACTAAAACTCAACGTTAGTGAAAGTTGGATTCATTTAGCATTTTCATTTTAAGTCACTGCAGGGTCCTTGTTTTTATTTCTCTCAAACCTGTCTGGTGGTGATCAAATCACATATACATAACGGCGCTGTGGCATCTTTTGTATGCCTTATATTTCTGGAGACAATCTCATTACAGCTTGTCAACTCACCGGTGTGATGATAAAAATCATGCCCTGGTATGATTTCGTTTCACCTGTGGTTCATTGCATCAGTCCATTCTTTAGGGGTACTTTTTTTCTTAACTGAGCTGTCTTCACTTTTAAACATACAGGACTTAGAAATGGAGGACCTCAGAATGTGTCACATTAACCCCTGCCTCTTCCCCTCCTTCTCCTCTCTTCACCCAAGACTGATTCGCTTTGCTCTAGAGGTGTTTTTTTCCCGTTTGCTCACAATTCTTAGTATTTGTGACATGATCTTTTTATGCGCAAGGTTATCCTCCCAACTTTTGAGGGTTAGTTTTGTTACAATTCTGCTCATTTTAACTACATAACGATGCTGATGTTTTTTGTTTCTGCACCTTTCCTTAGCCATTGCATCAAAATCTTGCCCAGATATTTATTTGATGACACAAATCTGAATAACAATAAATGTAAATCGATAGAAGTCTTAAAGCCCAGCTTGAGCTTTAAGTTTAGCATTGGAAATGTTTGGTATTTGATTTGAACAGCTTTTGGTGTAAAATGATGGAGGGTAACTATAAGGACAAAGCTTTTCTGTGAAAAGTCGACTATTATTACTTCTCTGATCTGTCCTGTGCTGAAGATCTTTGAATGACCTTATTAGCGCGCTCATTTCACATTCACAGTAAGACACGATTTCTGCTACTCTCTGTCCATCTCTGTTACTGAATCTGTAAGTGACATGAGTCGCTGTCCCTCATGCACCATTCAGCATTCACCTTGTAGTCCGTTTAGTATGCCAGCCTTCCTGTCTGAGCTCCACAGGAGCTCCTTGACAGCTGAAGGAGAGTTAACCGGAGCAGACAATGGACAAGAATTAAATATAAGGCCAGGATAGTCAACAGCAAAGGAAGAAAAGTGGCCGTTGGAATTGGTTTTTGTCTCCCTGTCAGTGTAATTTATGGAGCGGAAATTCGGCTGTTATTGTTTGATATTTTTCATCAGCGTCACAAAAATTTGTGGGTCAAAAATAAACCGTGTACATTTTTTATCGTAAGACAGAGGTTTCTACTCATGTGCTGCTTTGATCGTTATCTAAGCCAAGTTCCTATATGTAAAGTATCAGCTTTGCATAATACTGGCTCAACATCTCCTGTATTTAACTTAAGTCAAAATGTAAAGCATCACACTTATTTGCACTACTGGTAAAGATACTTAATAAAAAGTAAAAATTTGTATTATTTTGTTGTAGTTGTGTAATCTTACACTGAAAGCATTAGGCAAAGCTTAAATTTAAGTATATTAATTCACTAGGAATAAAAAAATTACACATTGAGAAACATTTTGACAATCTCCTTTTGTAAAACATTGCACAAGGCTGGAGCACATAGACAGACCTTTATTCTGGGTTGTTGATGGTCTTGGGTCCTATCTCATGTTCTCCACTCTTGAGCCATTCCCACTATTTTCTA
The DNA here is from genome assembly GCF_011125445.2 of Fundulus heteroclitus. Classification (NCBI taxonomy): domain Eukaryota; kingdom Metazoa; phylum Chordata; class Actinopteri; order Cyprinodontiformes; family Fundulidae; genus Fundulus; species Fundulus heteroclitus. The sequence continues at coordinate 79,167 of NW_023396613.1, forward strand.
CAGGAGGTCTGGGGATGACTGAGCTGGTTATGGAAGAAGGAGGATTTTTCTTAGACATAGACTTAGACAAACTTTATTGTCATTTTGTATGCACAGAGTACATACAAAACAAAATTTCGTTTCATACAGCTTATGACAATGTAATGAGACTGCAATTGAAATAAGATAGCATTATAATATAAATTACAGCAGTGATAAGAATGTAACAATGCAGGAGAAAAACAGTTTTTAAAAAAGTGTGCAGAAGAATGTTCAACAATGTTTGTAGTACAAAAAAATAATAGTGCAAAAAAGGCATTCATTTGAAAAAGTTCAATGTTGGCAATGCAAAATAATAATGGTGCAAAAAAGCAGTAAATGTTCAGTTGTGTGCTTTTAAATTTAAATGGGTTATAAAAGTTCAGCAACGTTGGTAGTGCAACATAATGATACAAAATGGCCATAAAGTTCAGTTCTGTGCATGTGTGATGCAGAGTCCAGTTTAGAGTCCAACAGTCTGATGGCAACGGGGGAAAAGCTGTTGCAGAACCTGGTGGACCTGCAGGGGATGCTGTCTGGTTTGCTCTCTGATTCTGTCTGGTTAACCTTTGCTGCACTGATTTGTTCATGCTCTGAATCATCATCCTTTTAAGAAAGAAATTATCAACCCCTTTTCAGTTTTCTGGCACAAGCCACCAGAGTTTTAATTAAAATATCCTGTTTTTTAAAAAGTTTTGATGATGCCAAGAAAGATTACGTATGTTAAGAGCACTCAAGAGCCTTTGAAAAAGAAATGAGGAGCATCGCAGGTCCTCCTCCATACATACCAGAGGGAATGAGGGGCCTTTCCACACATTTATCCCTTTTGAATGCAAGAATCCCCTGAATATGTGATCCTGAAATGCTGGAACGCATTTGCTAACCTAATTTCCTGGAAGTATATGATGTGTGTGTTCTGCGTCCCCCCTTTTTAAAATTTTTTTTGTAGAAGAGCTCAGATGTGGGGGCACTAGGGTGGGAACGTGTGAATGTGACTGTCTACCTGGTTTTCTGTTAGTCTTTTTGTTAGGTTGAGTTTGGACTGCCCCTTGTCCTGAGACATCTCAGGTCTCCACTAAGTGTGGAGACATGCATTATACATTTTGTATTAAATAATACTGTATATTTTTCAGTGATGGTATCAAAGCATTAGTTGTTTGTACCTATGATACTTTATCAGTTGGTTTTGCTGTTCTTTTTATATCTCTCTTTGCAGGTGAAGAAGCAGACTCAGAGGATGTTATATTGCTCTCTCCCTTTTCTCTCCTCTTCCATTTTCACCTTTTCCCCCTTTTAGCATTTTGTCTCATCTGCTTCTCTCCTCCCCCCCCCCTCTTCTACCTTCCCGTTGCTGTGTCCATTTAACATGAAATCGTCCCAGCATAAAATCTAATAAAGCTTCTTGCATATTTAAATCAAGCAGAGCACTATGGCAAAAGCAGTAGGGCTCCACTTGTGAAAGTAAAATCTTTTGGGCTCGTTTTGGACAACAATTGTTAATGCTACACTGCCAGACAGGATACACAAAACAAACTCATTTGCTAAAAAAGGCCTGACATACCATAACACAACTGGTTGTCATGTGATTACCTTCTTATGGTCCTTCTTATTGTCAGCGGTAAACTTGGTGCTTTACCTGCCTCGTTTGTCACAGTTCCAGTTGTTTTTAATTATTGTATTTATTATGCTGACTGGAAACATGGGAATTTACTTCCTTTTCTCTACGTTGGCCATTTGGGGGAGTTAAGAAGATAACTAAATGGGTGGAAAAAATTGTCTATTTGTTGCCACGCTTTATGCGTAATTAAAAAATTCTCCTTTTTTAAATTTAAAGTCATATTTTTATTTTAACTTGTGGGTTAAATGTAATGATTTTAAGTAGTCAGAAGGGAACCCCTTGATATAATAATGTGGGTTTGACATTCGCAATGTGGGTTAAAACTGACTTATTATAGGAATAAAATGTCAAACAGGAGATACCATGATTTATACTTAAAAAAAAGTATGAGAAATTCAAACTTGCAAAGGTACCTCGGCACTAGCAATTTTTGTGATTTTTTTTTTTTTATGTAGCATAAATATTTTTATATCAAAATGCTTTCTTATGTTATTTAATCATTTTTATCACAGTAGTGAATTTATCTTAGGGCTTCATTTTTTTTCCCTCTCAAACCACTAAAAAGAAAAAGCGTTACATTTCATGTTCTTTTCCTAAATGGGCTGAAATAGGAAACATTTTTATTTGACGCACGACACATTTTTATAAAAAAATTAAAAAATTGTGAAACTTTGTGAGTACAGTCTTTAAAGAAAGATGTGCTGTGAAGGCAGTGGGTCCCTAAGTGATGGCAATCCCTGAAACTGTGTGGCTCCTGAGGACTGGGGAAAAAAAAACATTAATAAAGGCTGTCACAATCTTAAACTTTGAGTTGCACTTAGCTGTCATTAACCCATTCAAGCCTGATGCACTAAATGTTGGCTTTTAGCTTTTAACCTCACTGAAATGGTCACAGTGCATCATTTTCAACGTAAAGAAGCAAAGTAAATAATTTAGAGTAATAGCTGAAATTTTAGCTTTTTATAGTGCGTCATTTTCTCAATAGATGAGAAATGCTGTTGTTGACAGTTTAAGGTTGTCCATGAAATCTTAAACATCAGGTTGTGTTGTCTTATTAAAAAAAGCTACCATCTTGTTTTTATGTCACAGCTTGCTATAGATTACTTGTCGTTGCCTTACCTTTATGCTGCGAATCCAACAAGTTCATCAAGCCTACTGATGAGCTTAAAAGCAGATATATTAAGTGATGCCGTGGTGTTTCTTTTTTAAATGAATCCAAGGCAGTGGTTTCTGTAGTAACAAACTGAAATGCTGCAAATTAAATATTGGTTGCCTAAAGGGAGAAACAGTTAAAGGCTTTTAGCGTCAGCGTTGAATAAAGGGCAGAATTTTGAAAATAGTGATGGAAATTAGTACATTTAAGCCAATATGTTCATAAAGTTAAACAGGATTTTTAGTACACTCTGAAGATTATGTTGTAATTGTGTCAGATTTTGCTTTAAATACAAACCAATTGCATAGTGTGAAGAAATACCTTGAAGTATGAACATATTAAAGCCTCCTCTGCAGAAAACTGGAATATCTGATAAATGTTGCAGTGTTTCTTCAATTTGATTTAGATTTAGAAAAATGCAGTATAAAGCACTAGTGAGTATAGCATATCATTTAATATATGATTGTGTTTCTACAGCACAGTTTTATTTTTCCTTATTAGTGTCTCAATAACAGAGTAGAGCCAACGTCTCTGAATTTCTGACCAGCAGACTCTGAGGTTTAAGACTTTATTGTGATATTAATTATCTGAGTTTTTGTTGCAGGTCTTATTTAAAAATTTAGTGTTGTGTTTTTTTTCCCCCTACCAAACTCATAAATATGTATTTTTTTTTTCATCAAACGGGATCATTAAAGACAATATGCAAATGTCTTCTGACATGTTCTTAATGCCAAGAACACCATCCAAGCTTCTCTTGACAACCTGGCCAGATATTTGACTCAGATTGCTCCCGTGTCTTCTTATTATTTCTGCTTCCTCCCTCATTATGCACTCCAGTAAAGCTGTAGACTTGATTCACATTTGATCTTTTTTTGAGATGTTTCCTCTGAGGGCTCTTGGAGAATCTAACGCCTTGAATGTTTGTCTTTCATTGTTTCTTCAGACAGGACTGTTTAAGTTGTCTGATGAAGAGTTTTTCATTCAGCCTCTGGAGAAGTCCCACGATGAGACCTCAGCACCTCAAGCCCACGCCATCTACAAACGGCACGTGTCTCCTCCTGCCCGCGGTCCAGTCATCCACGCCATCTCAGGGAAACCAGGTCTCAACGGCACCTGTGGAAACCAAAGTAAATCACGAGTCACCCCGAGATACATGCATGCATCTTTATTTGCTATTATTCAGATTTTACCCGGCTGAGTGCCACATGTGAAATTGGATATCATTGTTGGGTAGCACATTCGAGAATTAGTCTCAGTGACTCGACAACGTTAAGCAGAAAGAGTCTTATTCGTGAAGATCAAAAATGATGCTTACCTTCTCTTCCCGGTTTCTCTTCAGCTTTTACCAGGCTAATAATTGGCTCCGGTCAGAGGGAAAAAAAATACAGCTGCTCATAAATCACTTGTTTAAAATTCTGAACTGGCTGAATTGACTTTGAAAGGCAGTTTAAAGTCCTAGGGAGATAAAAAAGATTTTTTTTTTTTTTACCATTACTATTTTGGGAGGACAATTTATGCAGCCTTTTCTGATGCAATCATTTCAAACGCAGAAGTGGGTGTTAAATGCTTTATAAGAGTTTGTTTTAAGACTTAATCATGCTTCCTTTGATATTTCTTTCGGACCACCTTGAACTTTCTTTGATATACAGGACTGTGGAAAAGTTTTAGATCATTCTTAATTTCTTTAGATTTGGAAGCAGATCAACTAGATTTGTTTTTGTAAATGATGATAGTCATCATTATTGATGTTTCTCCAGACCTTTACAAAGGTCCATCTGATTTTGGCTATTTTTATTCTGTCCTCTACCTTACCTGAGCGCTATATTGAGCCACTTGTGCATTCAGAAATAAGGAAAGTGGAGAAGTGGTGGATAAAATAAGTTTCTGGTCTCAAAAAGCTGCCTACAGCAAAAAAATGTATATTCAGCAAAAATCCGACACATGATTTTAGGGATGTATTTTCCTTGACTTGTTGGTGCTAGTTGTTAGCTATTATCTTTTTAGTTGAACCTTTTTGGAGATAAACACAATTTTCTGTCTCTTTGGTTTATCTCACAGTGTCGGCCAATTAAATGGGAACAAGTTGTTTCTTTATGGGAGGATAATAATTGGCAAAATGCCTATAAATTCTATTTTAAATTATTTCTTTACATTCTTTTCTCTTTTTTGTTACTGAAGTTTTTCTTGTCCGTCCTCTGCCACAGTACCTTTAAAAACCGACCCTCAGAAAAGGGTGAAGTACTGGAAAGAAGATGGCAAAGTTCAACTCAAAACCTTTGCATTATAAGATAGTATCTGCTTCATTGAGGTTGCTTGTAGTCTTTGGTGAATTAACACATCTTTGTTTTAAAATAGTTGTTACAATTTAATTTATATAGCTGTGTTCATAAATTTATGTAATTTAGGATCTCCCCAAAGTGGTTCAATGATAATGAGGTTAAAAGACAGAGAAACCACTCCAGAACTTTCAACTTTTCCTGTTGCAGATACTAACCTTCTGTTTGGGTCTGTTTGGGTGCCGAGTTGGAATATCCAGCATCTGAGCCGAAGTGTGCAAGTTATCCTCCGGTGTTTTCTGACAACATGCTGCATTCAACTTGCCATCAACTTTGACAAAGTTATCTATGCTTTGTAGCTCCAGAAGTTATGTAAGAAGTATGCAGGAGCCCAGAAGCAGATCACATATGCACTGTAGATGGTTTCCTTCAGTAGCTATTTAAACCTACGTGGATCAACAAGTATCAAGTCAAAACATACTTTTAATCCAAAGACAGCATCATTTTTGACATTTTCTGTTGTAATAATGGTTTAAACTAGAGTAAACACGTTTGTTTGCGGATACATGGCTTTGTGCATTGGTGAAGGAAAGGTTTTTCCTCATTTATGTTTTGAAAAATGGCCAGAAAATCTAAAATTCTGCCAGAGTATGTCAACTTATAAGCATAACAGTGTTTCAACCATCAAAGCTTTAACTTATTCACCTTTGTTTTAGTTTTCTTTTATTGTATTTTAGTTAAAAAAATATTTAAACGTTGACTTATGTTTACTTAACTCTTTAATCCATTTATGGTTTCCTTCTTTGTTTTTTCTGATTCTCTTTTCAGCAGCCAATTTACAAAGTACTTTTATAAAGCTACTTTAAAGACCAGCTACTTTACAAAGTAGCTTTGGAAAGGACCCAACTGGTTTTACAGCTACTTTATATGTCTAGTGTGAGGATTAATGTAAGACTCCTCTTGGGTGCTCATGTATGCATTAAAAACTGTAGACCATCTTCACCCTTGGTTTAGGAAAAAACAGCTCAAGATTGATGCTTTCCCCTCCGGGTTTTTAGGACCCCTGAGGAAAGCTGATTTAAGTTCCCTTTTTTGACTTTCATTTCATTTAAATCATCGTACCCATGTTGGTTTGACTAATCCACCAAAAAGGGATAACCTTATTAGCTGCTGTCTTGCTATGAATATTCTTTGTCAATTTTATTCAAAATCTTTTTTTAAGCTTATGATTTCCTTCCAGTGTACTGCTTTTTCAGTGAGCCCATACTGTTCTCACTGATCCCTGAAGCAATACCCTCAGCTGTTTGTCTGTTTTAATGATTTTGTTCCCAAGTATGCAGTTTGATGTGCTGCTGGTGTTCTGGGTCTGCCTTTAGGTTCTTAGTCAAAGATCTTCCTTCTTTTTATAAATATAACAAAGCAGCTCCTAGGCAATTTATACCCAATGTTTAAAGCTGTGTGCTCAGAATTTATTGCATAATTTATCCTTTACGGGGTGAACACATTAATTGCTCGTGCTACAATTAGTTGACTTTAATATGTTAACTGTTAAACTGAATGTTGGACTGCTCCTAACATAAAAAGACAAAATACAAAATGGCGACACAGAAACATGAGGAAACAGAGGCTTTTGGAGGATGAGATGGGATATTTAAGCACACGGATAACGAGTTTTGCCCTAAAAAATTAAAACCATTTATGAGGGATAGCAACAGAAATGACCACATTAACTTCTGTTCTCCCCAGCACAATTTTTGCAGCTGGAGTCGCAGCTGGAGTCTCAGCTGGAGCCGCAGCTGGCCGGCATGTCCCAAGGAGCAGTGTTAGTGAGGGTTTGTGGCAAACCAGAACTGGATCAGGACCACAACCCACACCATAGTCAGTGTGAGCCCCGGTTAAGAGACCTGACACGATGCTATAAAGACGAGTGGGCCAAACCTCCTCCATACATATGGGAGACTGATAAGGTTACATAGACAAACTAAACAACAGTTCTACAAGCTATTAAGTCCTCGAGTTTCCCCTTTTTCACATACAGTTTTTCCATTTTGACTTTTAGGGGTTCGGATAGTTATTTTTGTTTAGTTTTACACTTTAGATCTTTTTTAATGCAGCCTGTTAAAGGCTAGATAATTTTTATTGTGCCCTGAGACCTAAAACCTGAAGGAATCTGTGCTTCCTTTTTATTGTCACTGTTCATCAGTTGGTTTGTTTGACACCCCCTCTGCCTCACAATATAAAATAACCCAAATAGTTAAAAGTATTTAACAAGCTGAAGTCAAACCCAGTTTGGATTGCGTGAACATTCTGAAATTTTTGCATCTCCAGATTCCCATAAAAGTTCGGAAGACATCGAGAGTCACCGGGAACGATGGGAACGTCGTCATCATAGGCGGCGGCGAAGAATTCATCAACGCTCAGTAAGCAGAGAGAAGTGGGTGGAAACTTTAGTGGTGGCGGACTCCAAAATGGTGGACTATCATGGGAGCAAAGCGGTGGAGGACTATGCCCTCGCTATCATGAACATTGTGAGTATTTTATATTTGACATTCAGAATAAAAGTAACATTTAATGCTGTGAAAATTAAACAACAACTCGATTGTCTCAAAGCAATCATCAGTTTAACACCAATTCCCTCAGACATCAATAAAACTAATTTTAGTCCTGCAAGTATTTCAGTTAGAGAGAGATCTGGAGAATGGGACCTTCAAATGTTTTTACAATGTAGTAAAGAGCATTATTATAATGAAAGGGGCCACTATCATCAGCTAAAGAAGTTTCCATAAAGGAATGTTGATCCTTTACAGTATTTTTCTGTGTACTAATTGGTGCATGTTGAAACACTGCATCATCCTCTATGATGCCAGGACCCATCTGTCTCAACAGAAAGTGGCATGTGCTTCCTCCGGCTCTGCCATCTTCCCATAGTGCAATTTGCTGTAATTTCTATCCCCTGATAAATGACACAAACATGCATCCGGCTTTTTGCCTCGTAGAGTTATGATGTATATTTTACAATGCTTTGACTGCTACAGCTTGTGGTTACAGGATGTCAGTGCATCTGTCAAATTTGAAATGGGAATACAGAACATATCATGCGTTTTAATACATTCCTTTTCACATTTAAATCATTCAGTTGTGGTCTATAAAAGTAACACTTTGGGATGAATTATTTGTTATTGTTGCCCCACAGCCCCTCTTTGACCCCAGTTCTGAGGTTCATCTGAGAGCAACCTGTTTTGGTGTGGTTACTTTTAATGCAAAGCAGGCATTTCATATCCCTTCCCCCTGCAGGTTGCAGAACGTTCCACTCCACCCTTTTCAGCCAGTTTTGTATTATGCTGGGGGACGGTATAATGATTTGTGTGTGTAATACACCCAGCAACCAAGACATTTTTACCTCATTGAGCTTGTACTACAAAATCGTGGTGAAAAAATAAAATGGCATATTCACAAAATTGATAAGCTGGAAGTTCATGACCTTGTTTTGCAGTTCAGCACCACATACGGTAACGTTATTGGTCAAAAAACGTAATTGAGAAAAAGTGAACAGCTTGAAAAATATAACCAAGCAGAATATAAAGATATATACACAGCTCCCAGAGAGGCTACATTAATTTTTTCTGCACTCCTAGACACTCACAACAAAATGTATTTTAAGGTTAAAAGGGTGTCCTCTTTGAATTCAACTGAATATGAATTTGTGTGTTGCATGATTTAAATACATTTTAGATTTATCGGTTATTTTAGGACATTTTCTTTTTTGTTTTTGGTAAGTTAAGGCGATGGATATAGGGTGTGTCTCACTGCAGTGGCCGCATCCTTTGAAGGCCACATTTGTAGGCCGATTACGTCACAGTGTGACAATGTGGCGACGAAGGCTGTCACAATTCATGAATCCTTCAAAGGCTCCTTCAAATGCAGCCGACAAACGTGTCCTTCTTTTCCCCAATTTGAAGGATGGGTCCGGTGTATCCTTAATGGCCGCCCTATCCCATGATTCATTGCGGGTTGAAGAGGATTGTTCCAACTGACACAGCAAAGGTGGAGAGAAGTGAAAAGCTGTAAATATAGTGGGATATATTACATTTTCTTTGACATAAATGTAATTTAAAAAAAAAAATTAAGAGAGGAGTTGGCTATGTAAACCTGAAATATTTGCTCGGTGTTTTGACATGTCGCTAGATTTTAAAGCTGCTTGGGTATGTGCATTGATGCTGCACGGCAGCTGGCTCGCCTTGACAGGAGAGAGAAAACTCCTCTCTCCCAGCACATTGCTTTCGAATTACCGTCTCATGCCGATTTTCCTCAATGAGTTAAAAGCAGAAATAAGTCAGATATCTAATGTCAATGTTTGGTTTGTTCAATATTGTTATTTACTACAAATTGACTTATACTTTGCTCAGAAAGTTATAGGGTTAGTGTTTAAGTTGTAAAAAGTTTTACTAATAAATTACACAAACTGTATTTGCCCTAAGTTAATTTTATTTAGTGGTATATTTCTTTTTTTTTTTTTAGAACTTAAACTTTTATTATTTTTGCAGAGCAATGATACAACCATTCATTAAAGGCACATGACACAAATGTTGACAGTATAAAGTTTTCCATAAAATAAACATCTTAGTCACAATTGTAGGTTCATCTTCATACAACCCAAAAATAAGGATACACTTTAGGAGGGATAGCTAGACATCATATGCCAAGAGACAAACTTGTTGGGTTTATTTACATCAACATTGCTTCAGCTGGTCCCCAGCGCAGGCTAAAAGTGTTTTTTTGAAGTCTTAATGAGTAGGTTATCTTTTCCATTTTATACAATTCCCTTACTTTTTGGACCCATAAGTCATAGGAAGGAGGCTCCAGCTGCATCCACCTTATTGTGATGCATTTCAGGGCAGCTGTAAAAAGGACATTTAACAGATATGCTTTGGCCCGTCCTTGCAAGCCATCTGGTATAATACCAAGTACCGCAACTGCAACATCCTTTGGTATAACTCCTGGGAAAATATGGTTTATAGTTCTGTACACCTCATCCCAAAAGTTTTGAAGTTTGGGGCATGACCAAAAAATGTGTGTATGATTGGGGACCGCTGAGCCACAATTTCTCCAACACAAGCTTGGTACTTTAGGATCCATCTTGGCAACCACATCTGGGGTCCTGAAATATCTGCTAATAATTTTCCATTTGTATTCCCGCCACATATTTGAGTTTGTAACTCTATGAGCCTCAATCCAGACTCCCTCCCATGCCTCGTCAGAAATTATTTTGGCCGTCTCTGCCTCCCATCTTTGTTTTGTCCAAGTGGTATCGTTAAGGTTCATTGACAGTAATGCACTATATAACTTTGCTATACATTTTTTATCTCCTCCCCCTTTCTGGTAATGGATTAGAAGGTTTTCTAATGGTGTTGGATTTAGTACTTTTTCCCAGTCCTTGTGTGCGAGCAAAAAAGAGCGCAGCTGTAAATATCTAAAGAAATCACTTTTTTGGAGATGAAAATTCCTACATAACTCTTCAAACGACATAAGATTGTTTCTGTCGATCAACTGATGCAGAAATGTAAGCCCCTGTTCAGCCCATTTAGAAAAATTTTTGTCCAAGAGATTGGGTGTGAAAGATTTAATATGTCCAATGCTTGTTAATATTGACAAACCTCTCGGTAGCTTGAAAGAAATTCGCACTTTGTTCCAAATGTCAAGTGTGGTTTTAGTCCACAATGGCAGTTCCTTTACTGGGATATCTAGAAATGGCAATACCTTTAATGGTACTGAGCACTTTGCTTGCTCAATGCTGAGCCATCTTGTTCGAGAATCCTGTTGGATCCATGAAATTAAAGGCTTTAACTGAGCTGCCCAGAAATAGTATTTTAAAACCGGAAGCTTGAGGCCCCCTTCTGTCTTACTTCTTTGTAGTGTTTTATATTTTATGCGAGGGCGCTTGCCTTGCCATATGAATTTTGATATAATTTTATCCAATTCAACGAACGTGGACTTAGGTATGCCAACTGGTAACATTTGGAACAGATACAATAATCTGGGTAACAGATTCATGCGGATGGTTTCAATGCGACCGAGGAGGGACAAAGGCAATGCTGACCATCGCTCCAGGTCTTTTTTAATTATATCCAGTGTTTTAGTGTAATTGACGTGATACAAATCATTTAATGAGAGGGGAATATTGATGCCTAGATATTTAATGCCTTCCTTTGGCCACCTAAAACCGCTTTGTTGTTTAACCCCCAGTGGAATACTGCCATTGACATCCATTGCCTCTGTCTTATCAACATTTATTTTATAGCCAGAAAAATGTCCATAAACAGAAATCATTTCCCTCAGACGTGGTATTGATGATGTAGGATCAGACAAATACAGGAGTACATCATCTGCATAAAGAGATATTTTATGTTCCTCTGTGCCAATCAAAATCCCTTTAATTTCATCATTGTCCCTGATAAGCTGGGCTAGTGGCTCGATGCTAATTGCAAACAAAAGAGGTGACAAAGGACACCCTTGCCTGCATCCACGTTCCAACTTAAAACTAGCCGACCTGAAACCATTGACTCTTACAGCCGCTTGTGGGGATAAATATAATGTATGTATCCAATCTATGAATTTGGGCCCAAATTTAAACCTCTTTAATGTTTGAATGATGTATTTCCACGACACACGATCAAAAGCCTTTTGGGCATCTAAAGATATTACAGCTGTCATAGCTTTATTTTCTTTTTGGTGAGACATAATATTTAATAACCGGTGCAGATTATTTCCATAGTGCCTCCCGACAATAAAACCGGTTTGATCTGGATGTATAATTTGATTTATTATGACATTTAATCGTCTTGCCAGAATGCCAGTTAGAATGCGTACATCCCCATTCAGCAAGGATAATGGCCGATATGACCCGCAGTCAGTGGGATCTTTACCTTCTTTATGTAGTACTACTATTGTGGCATCAGACCAGGATGGCGCCATTATTTTAGTTTCTAAAGAAAAGTGGTATGCTTCCAATAAAAGTGGGGCAACGATGTCTATGAAACATTTGTAAAATTCGTTTATGAAACCATCGGGGCCAGGACTCTTATTATTTTTAAGGGATAAGATAACATTTTTAATTTCTTCTACTTGAATTGGCTTATCTAATTGTTTAGCTACAGTATCAGATAATTCAGAAACTTGAACATTTTGTAAGTAGTCACCTATTTTATTCTCATCACTACAAGTGTCAGTGTCTCGGTATAAAACCTTGTAAAATTCAGCAAAAGTTTCAGAAATATCCTTTGGTTTTAGGATTGATTTATTGCCCGATTTCAGCTTTTGAACAACATTTGAGGACTGTTGTTTTTTAAGTCGGAAGGCCAGAAGTCTGCTCGCTCTATTTCCATTTTCATAATATTGCTGCTTAGCAAAACGAAGGTTACCTTCTATCTTTTCTGATAATAAATCTTGGAGCTCTCTACGTGATGTATTCAAATCATTCAGAATTTTGGATGCTCTAGTCTTTTTATGTTGAAGATCCAGATCTCGAATTCTATCTTCTAAATATTTCTGTTTGGCTGCTTTTTGTCTTTTTTTAGCTGTGGTGTGGGAGATGATACTACCTCTTAAATAGGCCTTTGCACAATCCCACAACATAATAGGAGATGTGTCAGGGGTGTTGTTTATGTCCAAAAAATTTTTGAGGTCAGATTTAACAAAATCAATGAATTCCTTGTCATTAAGAAGGGAGGTATTAAGTCTCCATTGCTTAAACGATGGGGTCAATCCTATATTCCACTGGAGAGTAACAGGTGCGTGGTCAGAGATTGTGATGGGCAATATTGTTATATCCTCAATTCTGTGTAGCTCAGCCTTGGAAGTAAAAAAGTAATCTATTCGCGAGTAAGATGCATGTCGGTTTGAGTAAAATGTAAAATTTCTGTCTTTTGGGTATTTGGATCGCCATACGTCCACTAATCCAGTTTCTACAGACATATTTTTAAGCATTTTACCCATCTTAGATATGGGGGTCTGAGAAGCTGGTTGCCTATCTAGGTTTGACATTACACAATTAAAATCCCCCCCCATAACCAACAGACCGGAGCTGTACTCTGCAATCATATTGAAAACTGACTTAATAAACCCTGGAGCATCTTCATTAGGGGCATATACATTTATAAAGGATACCGCTGTTCCATCAATTGTCCCATTTACCAAAATAAATCTACCCTCCTTGTCCTTATGTACTAACGTTTCAGTGAAATTAATTTGCCTATGTATTAATATAGCCACACCCCTTTTCCTTCCAGAGCAATGTGACGAATAGTAAACTTTATCAGCCCATGACTTACTTAATTTTGTATGTTCCACATCTGATAGATGTGTTTCTTGCAGCAATGCTACTTGACATTTTGATTGTTTGAGTTGCAGCAGTACTTTTTTTCTTTTCATTGGACAATGCAAACCCCTCACGTTATAACTTGTTACAGTTAATGTACTCATAACTGATTTAATTTAAAAATGTATATGTGATAGTATTGTGCTGGAGGCAGAGACGGCCATTTGACGGGTGGAGCCAAACATTTGAGCAACATGAACGATGAACACCAAGACGATACAATAAAATAGTAAGACTTTGCTGTGCCATATTGTCAAGACTAATATTCAAATGCTCTGTTTTTTTAGTTGCAGTGAGATCCTCGGGGAACAGAAGGATCAAAGCGCAAGAAACACAATAAAAAATGAACATAGATAACATAATGCAAGGTAGTGGGTTTAAGTCCCTAGCCACCATAGAAAGCGGCAACAAACACAACCCAATGAAGATTGGATGTGTGCAAAAACAGCAAAAAAGAGAGAAATTAAGAGTGTGGAAGTTCAGGCTCCTGCAGGAGAAGTACTTTAACCACAGCATATAATCTACTAGTAATATTAACGCAACTTAATTATAATTTAGTAGTTTAACAAGGTTAGAAGTATGCACCTTTCAAACGAATCAGTATAGATAAGTGACATTGAACACAATTACAGTTGGCATTTAAGCACTAAAGACAATATTTCAAAGTTGGGATCTGCTGGACCGGATTGTGTCCTATTAGCGTTTGCGGCTTCGCTTACGTTTCAGTTCCAGTTATCGCAGTGGGGATGGTTTTCCGTATGTAGTCCATGGCTTTCACGGGATCCCGAAACTCCTTACTGTCCTCTTTGTATGTGATTTTGAGTCTTGCTGGATAAAGTAATCCGAAGCGCACATCGCCCCGTCCTCGTAAAGCTTTACGTGCCTCGGAGAAGGCTGCGCGTGCCTTGGCCACACTGGTGGTGTAATCCGGGAAGATTGCGATTCTTTTACCCTTGTAGGTCAGCGGGGCTTTTTCCCTGGCTCTTCTCAAGATGTCAGCGGCGTCTCTATCATAATGCAGCTTGGCTATGATCACCCGAAGTCTCTCTCCGTCTCCCGGTTTCGTCAGAGCGGCTGTTCGGTGTGAGCGATCGACTTTTACATCCCGGTCCATCTGGAGGGCTTCTCTTATAATTTTAGAAACCTCTGCAGGGTTGGCGGAGTTCGGCTGTTCCTCAACGCCAACTATACGGATGTTTCCGCGTCTCATCCTCCCCTCCATGTCCTCGCACTTGTCCCGTATCTTAACCAGCTCGCTCTGAAATTCAGTAACGGTGGTCTGCAGAGTGTTTACCTCGTCAGACCATGTAGACAATCCACCTTTCATATCTTCAATGTCCGTTTTTACTGAGGTGATTTCTGCACGAGTGGCGGTAGCATTGCTGGCTATTTCGGCCCTCACTGCGTTGATATCAGCTCTGAGAGTGGCGAACTCTTCAGACAGCGCACTCCTCATTTCCTCCCTTATAATTTTGGAGATTTCCCCTCGCATAGAGGTTAGGATATCGGCTCTCAACTCTTCACACATACCAGGGCTCTTGGGTTGTGGGTCCTCTTCTGGAGTACGCTGCCTTGTGGATCTGGAATTAGCCATTAGCTTTGCCATGTTGCCGTCGTATTTGAATTTGCGGAGTTTATCCGCCATTTATCAAGTAAAGTCTACTGGAACGGAATTCTTTACAGTCCAACACCTCTATTAATCCGATTCAGGTCACAAATAGTGAGCAGTTGTGGTTTTTAAAGCGAAAATGTTGATAAGCCTGCAGGAGCTCTGAAAATATCCGTCTTTACTCCATCTTGGCTCACTAGCGCCCCCTTAGTGGTATATTTCAATATCAACTTAAAATTACTTTAAGCATTTGTCTGATTAATGAATGAGAATAAGATAAAGAATAAAGGTGTTAAAGCAATATTTAAACAAAAGATTGTGAGCCATTAATATGTAAAGGACAAAATAAGGACGATTAAAGTTAGTTAAAATGGAGACAGCGGGATTAAAGCTCAGCTCCATTTGTTCGGCTTCACAGCTGCTTCATGGTGTCTTGGTTGCTCAGCAACAAGAATAATGCAAAGGTAAAGACGGGGACAGCCGGTGAAGCCCAGACCATCCCAATTCACAAGCTGATCTCTTCCAGTCTTCTCTCTTTCGTAGCTGGACCCGGTCCACGTAGACCAGGTCCTTCGAAGGATGCAGCCCCTGAAACGGGACACTCCCCATTGTCTGACCTGCTGTCCCAGTCTTTCATCTTGAAGTGCAGTGGAGGGGATTGTTTCATGACGTTCTCTGTCAAATTGTTGCTCAACAAGAACTAGTGATTGTTATAACAGTTTTTTCCCCTTAACTTTGTTGTTTTTTAAAAGAAACTTTATTTTAGTAAAACCACACCTAGTTAATGTGTTCATGAAAAGTGTACAAAATATTGCATCACAGCTTTTATCACAATAGCAATCTGTACAATATCCCAATCTCAAAGGGGGCTGACATAAAATTATGGCTCATGGTTCTTTTGGTTACTTCTTCCGAAGATGGAATAGCATAATGAGCACTAAACATCCCACATGCTTCCTTTTTCTAAATATGATCAAAATAAACACCTTTCTATATCTGGAGGCTGGTATTGGTGTGGCGCAGGGTGAGCAGGTTGTTGATGTGGACTTTGGTCGATACTGGCAGGAAAACAGGCTGAGGTTTAGGTGGGAAGGAGGAGGGCTTCCCAGGTTTCTTATGATGCTCAAAATAAAAAGAGGCCCAAGACATGAATTCAGCATTGATCAGTTTGGTTGGTGTTAGCAAGATGATCGATGAAAAGTTGTCACAGTGAAATTAGAAAAGAGAAAAGCTACTCAGCGTGGGAACGCCTGAGTAATGAGGAGCTGCAGGAATAGCTCACAATCCCAGGAATTAAGGCAAACATGAAAGAACAAATCATTAGTGAACTCAGATCTACCCACCATACGGTCCGTTTCTGCTGTTATAAAGAGTAATGCATGAAATAATGCAAAGGTAACTAAGGAGATAAATTGGTTATTCTCATATGGGTCCATGTCACTCTTCTTTTTCTGTCAGGGAAGTTTAAAGGGTATTGCTTTAAAAATTTGTAAGTAAAGAAACCATGAAATAAAAGTATTTCCTGATAAGAATTTAAAGTCAAAATATATGAATCCTATGTTTATTATAGATATTGAATTTGCTCCGGTCTGACACAACTTGGCCTGTCACCACTGGGATAAAAGAAAGACTTTGATAAATTAGCCCATTTAATCTGACAAAGTAAGTTCAAACCCTGTAAAAGTTAAAAGGGGTTGCTACAGGCAATGAAGATAAGTGGGAGTGTTGACATTCACAGCTGTTTTTGGCATTAAGGTTACAGATGCTCACATCACAGGCAGAGCTTGATGTCCTGAAAATACGGACGGTTTTGTTTTATAGCTTTTTTAAAGGATTCTTGAGGGTTTAGGTGGTTTTGGTTGCGTTACTACAACACAATTAATTAAAGGGGCTTTTCTTAAGCGTAGCTCTCGGCTGTGAGAGAGGTTTTTTTTGTAGAGCAAGGGGAAAGCGGATCCAGCGGAGGGCGGGGAAAGGGGGTGAGAAAGAGGGATACGTGACACCAAATGGATGAGGAGGCTTAAGATGGGTGGGTGTTCTGTATGCATTGTGCACACAGACTGAGCAGACCGACAGCAAGAGATGCATACCACGATGCAGAAGAGCCTTGAAAATTCAAAAACGGTGTTCAAAAAAGTGAAAGTTTAGTCACTATTTTACATTCGCTCAACTCAAAGATAAAAAAAATGCACGAGCTGGATGGATAGATAAATAAGTGAATAGAAAGTGAGTAGTTAGTTTTGGGGCGTCTGGATTTTTAATGAATGAACTTGCAGTTTTAAGTGTGACGTGTATTACTGATAATAACGTTGTGATGCACCTACTCATTGAGCTTGCGAATAGTAGGTTAAAGTAAGGTGATTTAACCTGAATCTCATTTCCAAGGGTTCACACAACCCCTACAGAGTAGCTCCTGGTTTTGTTGTTGTAATAACCTATTTTAAAACGAGAAATATAACTTATTTTGCTTTGCACAGAAGAAAAATATTGGCATGCATTTTAACTAATAGTTTATTCAAAAATATTTTAAGTTATGAAATATTTTTAAATGAAAAATTAGACATTTTTAATGATTAACAGTAGTCCATGATAGCGATATAAATGATCGGGCCAAATGGGATGCTCTGGTGGAGACTTGATGTAAGTGTGCAGTGGGTATTCCTAGGGTACAGGAAGGCAAGGATAAGTGATGATCCAACAGTGGAAGCGTAACAAGAAGCACTGCTGCAGCCTCGGTTCAGTACAGGAGGAGAAGCAGCTTCACCCTCAGCAGAGAGCAGCAGCACAGAAAGGGAGGATGGAGTGTTGAAAAAGGGGAAGGCGCACAGAAACCCACCACCGTTCCTGGACCCTGACAGATGGCCTCATTCAGAGAACATTTCCATCATAAACCCACAAAGATGAGCCGCTCTTTCAGCTGCCTCTGGTCTTTCATAAATCAAGCACGCTCCAGCTTTCAAATCTAAAGCTGGTATTGTAACGAAAGGAGGCTCAGTGTGGCGCTCAGCAGGGTCACTATAGAGTTATGCCAGAAATGAGTGTCATAAAACTCCTAAAATGTGCAACACATCTGTGTGTGAAAACCTTTTTTGGGTCTGTTCTTTTTTTTCAAGCATTGATGCTACTGGAGAAGCTTGACATGGCTGAAGTCCAGGGTTTTTTTGTGTCTTGATGCACTTTTGTGTGACTTGTATAATGTGTTTTTTTTGGCAAGAAATTATGTGTGCCTGATCTGTGCAGCACAGTGCCGCTCTCTGTCTGTTTATGCCTAAAATCCCATGTTCAGCTGGCCCCACAGACCATATTTAATCGCTAAGCCAAATTCGAGGTGCAGCACCTATTTATTCTTTCATAAATCAGCTGATGCAGCGGTATGACTACCATCTTAGGCAAGTCAGTGTGTAACAGGTTGATTTCAATCCCCTCACACCCTCAGTCCTTTTACAAAACACACAAAGGCAATAAAAAGACGCCTTAATCCCATCTTCAAGTAGTTTTGAAAGAGCCTGTACTTCCAATTGTTTTGACTTTAATGCAGCTTTGTAGAAGAAAGATGTCAATAACCAGACCTAAATAATGTTTTTACATACAGTTGCATAAAATATCAGAATCCGCTTTAATGGTCAAGTTGGTATATTAAACAAGGAGTTTGACTCCAGTTTAGGACATTAGTACATTTAGTACAGATATACTAAAATGGAAACTGTAAATATATTTCTCTTGTAAATATGTACATGTTCCTACAGAAAAGGAAGACATAGTTGGGTTGTTGTAAATACGCATTGTATCAATGTGGATACACCGACTGTCTCTGCGGCAGCTGTTTTTGTAAACGGTGATCTGGAGAGCTGACCTGATAGTAAGTCTTTAGACAATTTGTGTGCATGATGTTTGGGGCCTGCTGAAATGTTACCTGCCTTTTCCAGACGCTAGCCCTGTACATGTTCTGGATGTAGGGAAGGTTAGCCTTGATGATCCTCTCTGTAGATCTAAGTGTTTCTCGAAGTTTAGACATGTCCTGCTTTGAGGATGAGCCAAACTACACAGTGATGAAGATTCACAGGACAGACTGAATAATGGCCATGTAGAAGATGACCAGCAGCTGTTGTGGAAGATTGTACTTGTTGAGTTGCTGTAGGAAGTCTGTGATAGGCCGTCTTCCAAAATGTGTATATGCAAGGCCCATCTCAAGTCTCGAGCGAGGGTGGTCCCAGAAGTGATCCAGAGCAGACATTGTTTTTTTTGGGATGCAGGGATTTAGATGAATACCAACGTCATCTCCACAGTCTTAGGTGGGTTAAGCTCCAGATGGTTCTAACTGCACAAGAGGACCAGCCGATCCACCTCTTGTCTGTATGGAGACTCGTCACCTTCCTTGGTCAGACGAATGACACTGGTGTCATCTGCAAACTTCAGGAATTTCACAGATGGGTCCACTTAGGTGCAGTCATTTGTGTACAGAGAAAAGAGGAGTGGGAAGAGAACACACCCCTGGGGGTCATCGGTGCTGAAGGTTCTTGTTGGGGTGAAAACGCTTCCTCTTCCTCTCGGAGTCTGGCACTATGAGCTGGGTAAGCTTCTGGTTTGTTGATCTTGAAGGTCCACAAACACGATACTGACGTACGTTCCTGGTTGGTCGAGGTGGCGCAGAATGAAGTGTAGTCAGCATCTGCACTTCATCAGCCAATGAGAGAGAGGAGATGAACAAAGGAGCAGTCTCTGCCAGGAGTTACTGCTCTTCATTGCCCTGTTTTTAATATAAAACCTAAATGAACTTCACTGGTATATTAAATCAACTTACCTGTCCAGCAGAAAGCTGCAACCTCTCAGTGGGTGCACAGACACCTATGTATTTCTAAACTACTAATTCTAAGTTATGAGAAAGCTTTAATTTCTGATGTGAGGTTATTATACTTTGCTAGAATTTGTATTTAGAATGGCAACACTTGATTTTTGCTAATCAAAAGCCAAATTAATTACAAATTAGTTACACAGTGTCCCTTTACTGAAAAATACTTCAACTTAAGCGGTAGTCTTCACCCACTTAAATCCAGATCTTCACACATGGTCCAGTGTTGAAGCCTATTCTGGAAGATATTTCGTTGACAAATGGATTTAACATGGATACCGGCAGCAGGTTTTCTTTTCTGTTCTGTGGGAACACACAACAGATCAAAATTCATTCAACATTCCCATTAGCAAGCCGTAAGCGCTGCTGTCTTTCCAGTTCACAGCTTGTAAATCCCTAGACCAACTCCTACAGAGTTGCTTTATATAATAGCCAAAAAGAGAACACTATTTTGAAATGGTCTCCTGAAGAGTCATTCAGCTGTGAAGACACCCAAGAGACAGAGTTGGAATAGTGACAGGGAAGTTGTAAAAGTCTGGTTCAACACTTTATTAAACTTGTGCACACAAACGCTGAATGACACGGATGTGTTGGTGCAGCTCAGGTTGGAGTTAAGGAGGTACGTCAAAACAGAAAAGCATCAAAAGTATTGGCTGTTGCGTCACAAGTCATTTATGGTTCCTGGTTTACTGAAAACATACCTGTTAGTGTAATATTGAAAACATCAGTGTGGTGTATATTGTTAGTGATCTCTAAGACCCCCTTCTAGAGTATCCACTGTGACATTAAAGTCATCCAGAACGTTGATGGTCTCAACAGGATCTTGAAGGGTTCTTCTTCTGGGGTGCAGTAAAAATGACAGTGTTGCCATTGTGTTATGGAAGCTCTGTTTTGGGAATTCACAAAACCTTTATGTTATCACAGTTGTTAATTATCAAGATGGCTGCACGTCTGGGTCCTGGATACTAGTGGAGGAGTCTGGTGCTAGCAGTTGTAGATAATCCATGATGTGTATATAATAATATATAGACATTTGCTGTAATGCACCATATGTTAGTAAAAGCATTAGAATAATAAGACACCTATAAGGTGCTGGGACAGTCAAAAATTTGACAGTATGATTTGGTAAATATTGTAAAAGTTTAGTTGTCTTATCAGCCATTAAAATATCTGTATAGTTTTGAGGTCCCAAATAAAACTTGGTCTACTTAGGATGATTTAGTAAAATACCAAGTTAATTGATATGACATCAAAAGCTAAAGAAAATACTTCCATATGTCTTGAAAACGACAGACCAGTCATGTCAGACAGCCAAATATCCGGGAAGGGAATTCACTGTCAGAATGGAGACAGTTTAGCTGACTTAGCAGACGATATTACACAGAGGAAGCAGGCATTATTCTCTGCTTCCTCTCCTGGTTCTTGTTTGAGCCCTTTAACGCTTTGAACATCAAAACTCTATACAATTCTGATTTGTGAAAACAATATAGCAGAGCCTCAAGGGAAGCCAGTTCTTCCTGGTATCTAGACAATAATGTCATCATCTTCAGACAACGTTTGCTCCATTGTCTTTGAGTTACCCGTAGCACAGTACATATACATTCTGGGCCAGGCTGTGGTCTGTGGCCACAGTGGATTGACCAAAGGTATTTTTCTAGTTTCCTTCATGTTGTGACCTAATGGCTAATTACTTTAGTCCCTGAAGGATGTTCAGGATCAATATGTTTAAATGAAAGTAGCAGCTATAGTACACATTGCAGTACAAACTCTTAGACGATATTGCCTTCATGACTAAAGTGAAAATGGGTTTTCTGCACAACCAAAACAGGGCCAGTGGTTTAAACAGTACATGGCTGCGGGACAAAACTAATTTCAATGAGTTCAAAATAGCCGCAGCCCTGTTATCAATCACGGCATAGAACAATAGAAACAATGACAGGGGAGCATGGATTTGAATTGTTTGTTTGACTCCCGGTAAAATATCTGGAAATAACCATAATGCTTGGAGAGGAAATTTGATTAACTTGTGCATTTATCATGTCAGCACTGCCCAAGCTGCCAGTTTAACAACATCATGTACACTTCTTTAAATAAGTGGCCACACTCAAGTGTGAATGCAAGGTCAGTTTGCACTGAATCAATGTCTCTCCGTCGCTCCTGGGTTTTAATATGTTACAGTTTCTATCACGTGTAAATGGAATTCATCATCGCTTTTAAAACACCTAATTTCACCCTTAAAGTGTAAATAACGTTGTTTATTTTACTGAAATGTGTCTTTTGCATTTGTTGTGCTGAACATGTTGAAAGAAAGAGCTGCGTCTTGATAAACCTCATCTGTCTAAGTGACTACAAATAACCCGCTCTGTTATTATCTTTTATTCAACCGTCTTTAGTTGACATTGGGCAAAATATTCAGTGGCTATGATTATGGAGTGTGGACGAGAAATTAATGTTAGAACCCTATAATAAGGTCTAGCATCTCTCAAAGGAAATAGCATCTCTGGGGAAAATGTCTTTAAATTGAGCGATTTGGATGTAATGTGTCTTAAACATACTTGAAACAAACATACAGTATTTATAGTGATTGGGGGGGGGGGGGGCAATAACTTATAAGGGTAGACTGGTTCTATAAAAAGTCTGTTTACGTTGCATTAAGGAATTTTTACTTGGGTGTTGTGGATGAAAATGAACACATACAGACAGAAGACAATAAATATCAGTTATTTTTGTCACATCAAAGTGGGAAATTTAAGTTGCGTTGCTGTAAAAAAAAAATGTAAAATAGGTTGCTGTCTTTGGCGTTTGAGACGTTGTCACTGAGAAGCTTTTTGTCTTTTGTGGAAAATTATATATACTTTAAAGAAAAAAACTAGTGGCACATTTTTTTACACTATCAATTTCTAGGAAATTGGTGATTTTTGTTCTAAATAGACGGCAACTTTTGTGTTGCGTTGTCAGCATGTTCCTGTTGACGGTAATGCTCACTGGTTTCAAAGCAATTCTTTTGATCATTTCATTAAGTGCATTTCTGTTGCAGTAACTATCTCTTTTGGAACCAGGATAGTTTTCTGAGGGCAATTTTTTCACTCCCATTGTTTGCACAATAGGCACCAGGGCTGAATTTGAGACTTTAGAAATCTTCTCTCAGAAAACGGCTCTGGTGCAAAAGTAATATGTTCTTGAGAGTGTGGTCATTATGGTGGAGTTTGTTTCTTTTTTTGATTTGGTTTGTTTGGTTGTTTTTTATGGTGGTATGGGGAGCCTGCTAAAAATCTCCAACTGGCTGAATATTCCTAACTTTTTGTCATTTCACAGAAGTTTGTCTTTTTTGTTAACTTGAAGTTGTTAGACAGAAGTAATGGGTAATTCAAATAAAACATTCAAATCATGTTAGCCATGTTGAATGTCACTGTTTTATAGTGCTTAAATATTAAAATGAACTACCCTTTTTGAAAATATTAAACTCATATATCAATTAAATAAAGTTTGTGCTTTTCACTTTGAAAGGCTATGGAGGAAGGGAAAGTGAATGCTCCTGGCAAAGCCATTTTTAGGATTTTAAACCTGTAATGTCTGTCTTAAAGCATTTATGTTAAAAAAAACAAAAATAAATGAAAGACTCAGTTCCTCAGGACTGATTATTAAGGTAGAAAAAAGCCAAAATGCTACAGCTGCTGTAAATTCTGCTGGCAAAGGTCACACAGGTTTCAGGAGTGTCTTCCCGCTTTAGTTGTACGGTCCTCTATGTGACATCAACTTCTAGATTTAGGAATCTTTAATATAAAGTAATTTGGACGGCATGCATGCAGGTCCTCTATGAGGCAAGGCAAGGCAAATTTATTTATATAGCACAATTCAGTACAAAGACAATGCAAAGTGCTTTACATGATTAAAATATAGCAAAATAAAACAGAATAAAGTAGGAATAAAATATAGATAGAAAATAGAACAAAAAAGTGGTGATTCAGTTAACTAGGACAGTTGAAGGCAATTTTAAACAAATGTGTTTTTAATCTTGATTTAAAAGAACTCAGGCTTTCCGCACTTTTACAGTTTTCTGGAAGTTTGTTCCAGATAATTGGAGCATAGGAACTAAATGCTGCTTCTCCATGTTTGGTTCTATGAGGTGTGAGGACCAATAGAAAGCGGTCTGTGTTCACATTTAGCAGCTTACTGATTGGTCTCTAGTTTGAGCCGCCAGTAGCCTCCTAATTCAGTGAAAAGTTTTTATTGGATTTATGGTGAGTTGTAAAAATGCAACACGTTACAGCGGTTAAAAATCCGATTGAGGTTTGGTTCACTATACCTTTCCTATCCATTACATTACAGTGTCTGACTGAAGAGATGCAGTTGAAACAAAGTGATTTAGGTACGATGAGTTGGATTAAACCAACCTAGAGGTGAAGCAAGGTGGGACTAAAATCGAGCAATTATTTATATTTTATTGTTGCTTGCTAGTTTAAAGAAGTACAAGATGAAATAATTGAGTTTGTAGATTAGTCAGACTACTTAGAGTGGCCAGATGTCTTTGGATCAAAAAAATGAGGGAGCAGAAAAATAAGTTTGCCGCAGCCCAGTCGGCTATCATACTTCTTGGCTGACTTTGACCTTGACAAGCTTCTTGCTTTTGCTGCTGCAGGAAACTGACATTCATCCAAAACCAGACAAGACTTGCAATCTGAATTCATTTATTCTGCAGCAATATCTTAACCACACTGAATATTAAAATGAAACACTCATGAATTTGGTGGAGTTGTGATAATTGATCAGCAGCTTTTCTGCTGCTGGATGAGCACTGTTTTTGTTGATGATTGTTTTATCACCAGTCTCTGAGCATTTAACGTAGACCCATCTACGCCCTTCTCTGGATGAACTCAATTTACCTCCTGCAGCCTCTGAAAGAGCTTTCTAAACCACCACACGCTACCTGAAATCAAGACATGCCACAATCAAAGCTCGAGCCTTGAGCAAGTGCTATGCTTTCTTTTTGACAGCACTTTGTTCCTAATGCCTTAAATTAGAAAACGACGAACATCTGATCACGTCACCTCATTCTGAAATCAAGCTACTCTTTTTGGGATGCTCTATTTCATGCTTTTCATCTTACCAGAGTGGGAGGTATCTGAGGTGAGCTGTCTGAAAAGTAATTTATGTGACAGGTTACACTGATTATTTTCTTGCCATCATGGTTTTACAGAATTTGTTCAGACAGAGGAGGGTGCGAGAACTTGGTCTGTTAATATTTAGAGACAAAACAAATCAGCTTGCCTCATGTGAAACCTCCCCTGATTTTGCTAATTTCTCAAAGAGATGGATTCTTTGGAGAGCAAAGACTATCTCTTTATATGTCACATAAAAACAGAGAGAGAAGGACATTAACGTTAACCTGACTCTCGCAGGATGGATTTCATTCTACATCCATCCGGCGAGAGTCAAGTTGCATTAACATATCCACGCACAGCAAAAGTTAAGCTTACATTTAGATAAACTGTTTCCCATATATGTATAGTAAACTAAAAAAAAATCTTTATAAAAAATAATATGAAGACGTTATTCAACAAGCAACCTCATTGTGAATATTGTAAATATTTAAGTCAACCGTTACCTGAAATATCCCCCTAATTATTGTTTTTTGTAGCTAACTATGTAATAAAATGTTGCAGAAACAATTTAAATCGGATATTTGATCAACCAAAAAATAAAGAACGATTATATGTGACGTGAGTTTTTTTGAAAGGTAAGCCCACAGGTGTCGGCCTCTCGCCCAATGACCGCTGTCTCCAGCGGTCATTGGGCGAGAGGCGGGGTATACCTTGGACAGGTGCCAGAATAAGTTGTTAATCACCATTTCCGTTCTTCCGTCCTTCTTGTCTACGTTGTATTTTCACGTTGCCACTTTTACTTGGATGATTCATTTCTACTTTTAATCATTTGATCTGTTTAAAATATTAGTGGAATTGTTTGTTTATTTCTGTCGTTCTTTGGTCTGTGCCTGCTGTTTCTAAAGTGCTTTAAAAATACATTTGGCTTGGCTTTTACCTCACTTTTATTTTTAAGTAGTGTCTGAACTGTAAAAGGTTATCTCATCGTTACAGAATATATGTAGCCTATATTTTATATAGAGTAAGCTATTTTATTCATGCGGCGTGTTTTGAAGTGCCCTGCTGACCAGAAGGGAGCCTTCCAGTGTGAAGTCTGCTGTGTCTTTCATTTGTCTTTGTGGATCATCTCCTTCCCTCTGTGTTACATGCTGAAGGCAGGTGTGTCTTAGGCGTATAATTAAAGGGAGAATGCATGTGGCTTTCTGTGGGATAAACCAGCATTTGATGGTTGGATATCGATGCAAGTGTCCTCTTTGAAAGACATTCTGTTTTCTTTTTTTCTTTCAGGTGGCGGGTCTCTTCAGAGACGCCAGTATCGGGAATGCAATCAACATTGTGATTGTTCGGCTCATCCTTCTGGAGCAGGATGAGGTAAGCCCTAGTTGTGTCTTGATGAGGTGATGCTAATATTAGATTTTGCACAAGGGTAAACTTATTTCTTAGAGACACACTGATTACAGTGTCAAACTGTTCATTAAACACAATTAACGGAGGTCACAAAGCCAAACTCCAAAAATCTTCAAGTTAAATTATGTTTGATTGTTAACCTGACTACCTCACTTACTTAAAAGGCTAACATAGAAAACACAGGGCTGCCCTGTTCCACTATTCTTTCAAAAATCTAGAATTTATTTAAAAGAAAATGCAAGTTTACTAACAATTAATTAATTTGTTTACCACCATAAAAATCTGCTATAGCCTTGAGCATAGGCATAGATAGACAGTAGTGTGAAAAGGTATTTACCTCCTCACAGATTTCATTTTTTTTTTATCAAACAAAATATTTATATCAGACAAAGTCAACCTGAATGAATACATGGTGCAGTCTTCAAAAGATGATTTCATTTACTAAGGGAAAAAGCCAAAACCAAATTCACCTGGCGCTGTGTGAAAATGTAACTTCCTCAAATCACATTTAAACCCAGACTTTGACTAGGCTGGTCCAAAGTCTTCGTTTATGTCTTTTATCTCGAGTCACTCAGAGGTGGACTTGCTAATGCCCTTTGGATCGTTGCCCTTCTGCATAACCGAGGTCTGTGGGAGCTTAAGGTCACAAACTGATGGATGTATATTTTCTGCCTGAAAGCAGAATTCATGATTCCATCAATTGTGGCATTTAGTCCTGTCAGCATGTTATGTTGTGTGGTGGAGACAAAAGCCTTCTTCAAATTTGCTCTACCTGTGTATTTTACTCATCCAACCAAGACGGTCTGAATCTCTGGAGTCACTTTCTTCCAGTAAGGTTAATATTCCTAAATTATCTTCCTAAATACTCTATACCGTCTTTTTTCTGTTGGTGGATAATGGTTCCCACTTTGTTTGGCTGGAGTCCCTAGCCCATATAAATAGCTTTGTGACCCGTTCCTGGCTGCCAGATGTCAATGGCTTTGCAGCTGCAAATAAATGTCATCATCTGAGTTATAGTTTCTCATTTAATCTCATCTTCCTTTCAACTCTTTCTGTGCTCTAATAGAAGTTTGATATAGTTAGAACCCGGTAAATTACAGCTGTGTATTTGAAGAGCAACACAAACCTGTTTGAGTTCTGCATTTTTTAGTAGCGTTTGGTGCTCTGAAAATGAACTAATTTAATGAGAAATTTATGCACAGCAAGCCTCTGTGCAGCACTTTTCAAAGATGTGTTAATTAGTCAGCCTGTGCTTCACACATTGGAGTTTATAATGTCAATTAAATTGACGTGGATAAACATTTATCTTTGCAGATAAAATTAATTGTATGCTGCTGCTTCATTTGACTGAATTACTCTCAGTTCTGACTTTTCTGTGTGAAAAGCGGGTGCATTCTGTTTATAATCATGTTTGTGATTAGAGAATCCATGATTCACACTGGGCCTGTTTAGGTTGCCATTAACCTTTTTTTCTGCTCTTGGTAACATGAGTGAAAGCTTTCTTCCCCTGACCTTTGCCATGGTGCATAATTAGAAGAAAAGTTTCTGTCAAACTATTAAATTTGAAGGTGTAGTTTAGCTGAACCTAAAATACATTTAGGAACAGTTTTGCTGTAGTTTTGCGGCCTTCGTCGCTTTTAACAGCCGTTAGCTCCTGCTAATTCATATATGCACATTTTGTTCTCTTCTGTTGTATTTATGGTGGCCGGCTAACAGGATGACCTAAAGATTACCCACCACGCTGACAACAGCTTGAGCAGCTTCTGCAAGTGGCAGAAAAAGCTCAACATGAAAGGAGACGAACACCCGCTGCACCACGACGTGGCTGTTCTGCTCACCAGGTAAATAAATGTCCAACTCACGCAGGGCTCATTCTCTCTAATATGCAGATACAAAATTACACACTGAAGGCAATTTGAAATGTATTTCTCATTCTATTCAGGAGTTGAGCAGTCAGTGTTTCAGGGAGAAAAGTTGTACCACTTTTCTCATCATCCTTCTTGCAATTCAATTCAATGATTTTTTTTTTTACTTCTAGGTTTGATCATTTTGTTAGTTTTCAGCTCGCCTGAGACAGTACTTTGTAAAAGCCTATTTTCTGGCAAACATAGCTGTAGATCTTTTGGTGTATGTCTCCACCAACTTTGAAGAGTTAGAGATAAAATCAATGGCCCATTTTCCTTTGCAAAACAAAGCTCGGTCAAAATGAATGGAGAATGTGTTGAAATGCCAGTGTTCAAGTCTGGCCACAGATCTTTAATTAGATTTAGGCCTATAATTTGGACAGTCTAGTACATGGATGGCCTTTGTTGTGAACCATTCCATTGTAGCCATTGCTGATTTTTTTTTTAGAGTTGTCCTGCTAGAACTTGGTCCACTGTCCCACAATCTGAACTCTTTTTTAACCTGAAACAGGTTTTCTTCCAGTACTGTCCTGTATTATCCTCCATCCATCGTCCTATAAATTCACTCTCCCTCTCTTCCAGTCTCTGCTTAAGAAAAGCAGCCCAATAGCATGATGCTACCATCACCATGTCTCCTGTTTAGGATGGTATATTCAGGGTGATTTTTGGGTGATGTTAGCTGGATTCTCCTTCCACACGTAGCGTTTTGTATGTGGACCAAAAAAGTCAATTTTGCTCCTACATGAGTGTGCACTTTGTTCAGACTCTGCCACCTCACCTGTAGATGTTTGCAGATCCAAAAGGGTTGCTATGGGTCTCTGAGCTCTTCTCTGAGTAATGATTGCCCTGTCAGCTTTTTCAGCTTTTTCATGTTGGATTTAACAGTAGTATTGTTTATTTCCCAGCCCTGCTTTAAACTCCCCACATCCTCATCCTCGATCCGTGTGATTGTTCACTACTGTTTTTGTGAAACGTTTGAGGTTAAGTTACACACAGTTGGGCTCTCTTTACTGATTAAGTGACCTCTGGAGGCATTCGTTTATGCTGGATTTTATTTAGGCACACAAGAATAAATGGGGCTGAACACAAATCCAGTCCTCAGGCTGTATTTCTAATATACTTCTCCATTAGATTTATGTGCTGCTTTGTTCACAAAGTATTTCAATAAAATTTAATTAATGGTTGTAACATGTGAAAATGCTGTTTAATGTTTAAGAGGTGCGGCTAGATCTACTGCCAGTGCCTTGAAGTCTTTCTGATTCCTCCATCTTCTGAAATTCAGGTTATTTAATATCCATAAACGATGGAACAGTTTCATGTGAGCGAACAAAAACATTGACCTTTTGTTGCTTGTTCATATTGTCAGAGATTGTCAGAGATTTTATTCGACTTACTGATGGATAAAATCCATTCTCTCATCATATGTAGGACAGTGGGGAGTTTGACATGCTTCTTAATCTAAAGGGAATTATTTTTGCTTAATTATGACTGATCTGCAATTGGATATTATGGGAGTGTCGAGAGTTATTTTGCTCGACCAACTTCAAATATTTGCCACGGTCCCAATCTGCCCTAAATTATTAATAGCTGAGAAAGCAGCGATTAGATCTGGGGTGTCCCAGTTAATAAGATGTTTAAAAGTGAAATTTATTCTCACTCTACATTTGACTCAAGTAAAACACTGAGATATGTATATATTTTATATTCTTGAGACTTTAAAAGTTAATTTATATGGCTTATTTTCTTAACTCATTTGCATTGTATTTATTAGGTTTGTTGAATTTGTTTTTTAATCACTGCATTCTGAGTAGGCAGAGAAAGAAAAGAAACAAAATAAATTACTTTCTCTCTTCTATTTTTACAGAGTACATGCTAGACATATTTAACTTTCCCTAAGATGTATTAAAGATTGTTTTTAATTATAAAATTGTCAAAATTCCTTAGCTCTGACTAATTTTCCCTCACCCCTTTAACCCTGACTGAACAAATGCATAAATCTACCTTTCAGACCTCAGCTGAGGCTGGCAGATAGTTACTTTTAAAGGTGGATGTGATACTATCATTATTATCAATCTAAAGATCCATATAGACATTTAAGAAAGATTACAAAGATTCAGTCTGCTTTGGTAGGAATCTCATCAGCATCCCACATTGGGACTGTACAATATCTGCACACTTGCCAGAGTTCTCCAAATCTATCCAATTTAGAGGACGTCTGTGTCCACAGCACTTATTAGGTGATCCTAAACCTTTTTGGTGGAATTTAGTTTTGGGTAGACATCTTTCTCTAATAAAGTTCATTTACATGCCTGCTTGCACTCACTGTGATGCTGGACAAAGAAAAACCCTCTTGGTCTTTAGCTTTCTTGTAGACAGCTGAAGGTTATGGGTCTAAACTGATTGGCATTTAGCACTGTTCATAACTTCATCCTGACCAAAACTTTTGTTCCATCTCTCAAAAAGTAACCTCAGAACATGATGCTGCCAGATATGACAAGACCAGCTTACCTCACAAGGCTTTGGAAGATTTTAGCTGGAACTAGAGATTTCCGTCCCACAGCCCTGCTTCTCGGTGCAGATATATGGAGAATACAGGAATTGTCAGAACTAATCACAAATTCCTGATGCTTCTGCCTTTGTTGCTCTAGGCTGCCTCTCTAACCAGTTTCAATCTCACTTGGTGAGTAAATTACAAGGAATGTCCAGTTTATTTAATGTTACTGTAGTCCTATATTTCCTCCAATGGTACATAATAATAATTTCTTGACTGATATTGTACAACGGGATTTTTCAGATTTTTTTAATTCTCTCTTTAAACTATACTATTGATTCACCCAGCTAAAGGATGCACATAAGAACATGTTAAGAAAATACACTGACTGATTGATTATAAATGTTGAGCAGGTGTGAACTCATGAAGACAAAAATTGACTCAAAAGGTGTTTCAAACAAAGACTGGGTTTGACATGTTTATAACCAGGTTATTGGAGTTTTTGTTGTTTATCATCACTAAAGAATTAAAGGATCCATCTTGGTCTTATTTTTCTTGTATCACAAAATCCTTAGATTTAAACATAGGTGTTTGGCTTGAATGTATCGCTGTAAACAATTTGGGAAATCTTTACCTAAGCGGTTTTAATAAATTATTTTAGATTCATTATTTTGTGTTTTCTGTTTTATCTGCATTTTGATATGATCCTTCTAAAATATCAGATGAAAAATAGTAAAATGTTTATTTTACTGTGACTGGTAAAGAAGGATAAAAAAAAGTCAGTTCTGGAAGTTAAAGGGAAATTTGACACTAAAACGGAACATGGCTGTGAATGGAGTGCTTAAAGTACTCACAAATTTTTGTGGGAGGAAATACGTATCCCCCCCCCCCCCCCCCCCCCCCCCCCACACACACACACACACATCTCTTTTCAGTGGTCACAACCTAAACGGCAGGAAAGTGGAAAGAAATGTATCTGACTGACTTCAAGAAACAGCAAGCTCAGTAAAATGCTTAAAAAATCAGAGTGTCTGCTTTATGGTTACCTAAAATGTTGCCACTGAGATTTCCAATAATAATATGATCTGTATTGGCTACTGAAAAATGTACAGGAATACAAATTCTGACATCCAAATCAGGGAACGTATAAGAAAGATGTTTCTTAAAAAATAAACATTCAAGCTCAAAGACGGAAATAAATTCTGACCATTTGGTGATGGGGCGGCTTTAAAGGGAAACACTATTTTTGAATATCAATCTATTCTTTTATGTTTTTATTTCATTGGCATGTCAAGTGTTTTTCTGGTTCAAAAACACTTTGAATTTTTAGTTTGAAATTATTTGTATCCCTATTTGAAATGTTGCCAACAACACTCTTGTCTATTGCAGTCTTTGAATTCATACAGTTCAAGCCAGGACTTTACATATACTCATTATGAGCAGAAACTTCATATTGATTCGTTGGGTTTTAGTGATGCATTAAACGGTACTTTCATTTAGTCAAGTTGGATCTTCTGCAGTTCATTTGAACACCTGGTCAAAAAGATTCATTCAAGCTCAAATGTATACATACCACAGGAGAAGCAATCCATTTTATAGCAAGTTGCAGGCTTTTAAGATTTTTGAACATGGTCTATTCTTTTTCAATAGGATTGAGGTGAGCACCAGAAGCTTGATCTTAGCCAGTTTTATCTGGCATTTTTGATGGGTGTCTGGGATCCTTGTCCCGTTGGAACACCTCTATTTCAGCCATCAAGCTATTAATTGTTGGGTGTTTTTAAGACTTTCAGGGTTCCAGACGCTTTTTACAATGCTCCAGGTCCACGGACAGTGAAAACACCCAAAGCATGATGGTACCACCACAATGCGTGGCAGTTGGTAGATCAGTCTTTGGTTTGGCCTCACGTTGACTCTTTCAAACAGTCTCTTTGTCATCATGGCCAAGTTGCTCATCCCTGGTCTCATCTGACATAGAACTTTTCCAGAAGGCTTGTTCCTATGGACAGCTGCAAATGTTGAGCCGGACTTAAGGTGCTGACCTTTGGGCACTGGCTTCTTTCTTGGTTTTCTAGAATCGTTGTACTGTGCTGTTGTACACGTCTTCACAGTGGACAGAGGCCACTGGTGGTCCAGCAGATTCCAGTTCAGCCTTGGTAAATCATGGGTTGTCTGTGACAATCAAAACCAACTTTCTTTAGCTTAGGGTAACTTGGACACAGTTGGGTGCCCCAACCGGACAAAGATTCAAAACACAAATCAGCACAGCAGGCTAACTATGACCTTCCACAATGACTTCTGAATGCTCAAACCTCATCCCTATTGAGTCTTTGTGAGCTATGCTTAAAAGTCTGGTCTGTGCCAGCAATGCCAGACATTACGATCCACCCAGAATTATGGAAGAAGCTTGCTGATTGTCCCAAAAAACATGTGGTTGTGGTGCAATTTGTGGGCAGAAATTTGCCCAGGTGTCAGTGGAGGTGTATGTTCAGTTATATCTAATAAATCAAAGTATGCATTTAAATAGCTTGTTTGTCAGATTAAATGTACCTTTTGAAAATATCCAACCTGTAGGCAGGTAGTAAGCATACATTTGATTAAGCCTACATATGTAAAACAAAAGTATTGGTCTGATGTAATTTTCTAGTCCTAAATGTTGTTTTCCTTCGCTGTAAGTGGAAAGCATCAGAATCAACAGAAATAAAGGCTTGAAAACATCAGACTGTTTGTAATTAATCTATAAAATGTGTTTGACTCAGTTAATTGTTATTAAAATAAAATAAAAATTCCAGTAATATAATTTATTGAATATAACTGACAGTTGAGCCTTTATGTATAAATATGGCCTTATGTGCATTAGAGAATGTCCACAACATACTCAAACTTGTGCATCTAGTGTTTATGCTGTATAATCATTACATAGTGTAAAAGCAATGCTTCAAGCACTCATTCAAAAGCCCCAAATTAATGGCATTTGCATACATAATGGTTACACGTTAACGTCTGACCTGTAATAAAAGCTTTGAAATATGTTGTGTTGCAAAGCTGTGTATCGTGGATTCTGTATCGACTCGGCGGCTCCAGCTGAAAGTGGTTTAAATTTAAATGGGTTTAAATTCCAGTTTACAGTCAGTTGCAACCCTCGTATCACAATTTTTTAAGGTTAAAACGTCCCAATCCAGTTAGAATAATTACACACCTATGCAAATGTTTTTATTATTTTTTTTGCTTTTGATTTCACAACAAGGGTAACCAATTACAAACTCAGAGAAAATAAGACAACCGTAACGCACCAGCTTAGTTTGAGACTGACAAACACAGAATTTGGTTGAACTGAGGACAAAATTAAGAGTTTCTTCAGAGGGACGACATTCAGAAGGCAAGGCTGGTTTATCTGTGAGAGGGAAACAAAACAAGAAAATTGGCACCTTGGTGGAAAGTGCCAATTACTGGCTTTTTACTCAAAGGTGGCGAACCCGTTGAATCAGAAAGTCGAGGAAGTTTATAAAGAGATCAAAGTTCAACAGAAATAAATGATGTCTTGCCTCTTTGCCATCTTATCTTTCTCAGTCTTTTCCTTTTGATGTTCTTCTTTCATCTGCTTCTTTAGCTCTAAGAGAATGTCATTTTTGCTTTCCTTTTTTCCCCGCCATGTTCACATCACCGCAGATATCCTTCCTGCTCCCTCTGTCCTCTCTCACTTCCTGGTGGACGCACTAAATCTTTCTGCGCTGTATTGTCTACAGACTGAGTCACTGTTGCTGGGCTCTTCAAAAAATTTAGCAAAAGCAGGACTAATTTTTTGCTAATTTTAAATCAACAAATTATGTTGCATTCATCTGGACCCTGAATGAAATTAAAATATCACTCAGCATGAAATCAGTGGGTGAATACATCATCTCAGCTGGTGGATGAGGAGGCGTATGACTAACGCGCAGTCTGTGCTTTTCAAAGGAAGGACATATGTGCAGCCATCAACATGCCATGTGAGACTCTGGGACTGTCTCATGTGGCGGGAATGTGTCAGCCTCACCGCAGCTGCAGCATTAGCGAAGACACGGGGCTCCCCATGGCCTTCACTGTGGCACACGAGCTGGGACACAAGTAAGGTTTTGTTTCACTTATGTGCACAATCATTCCTGTTGGGAACATTTTTCTTAACCCACTAAGTCATGGCCAGCATTTAAGTGACTATCTTGTAATTACTAGAGTCTCAGTTGCATCATGTGCCTTTTTTGCTTTTCCTATTCCACCACAAATAGGCATTCAGCGCTTCGGAAAACAAAGCTTGGCCTTATTAGTGGGGGGACCACTGTTGCAAAGTGTGGATGCTTAGGTCATTGTAATTTTGCTTCATTCACATCCAAGATTATGATGATAATAGGATTTTTTTTACGTTTCCACTTGAACTTGCTGTGACACCTTAATGTTCTCAATTTTCTCTTAATTTAAGCTGTTTTCATTGAGAGTTGCCTTATTTCATTTGAATGTGTTTCCCTTTTTCAATAAGTTTGTTCTCTCTTGTTTTCTTCTTGTATTTCAATTGCTGAGGCAAATAAAACACATTTTGGCTTTTTTTTTTTTTAAAACGCAATCTACCACCTGAAAGGGAAAGAACTCGACTACCTAAAACAACAGCATTATTCTAAAGGTTATTTAGAACATTTTATATATGGGT
The DNA here is from genome assembly GCF_011125445.2 of Fundulus heteroclitus. Classification (NCBI taxonomy): domain Eukaryota; kingdom Metazoa; phylum Chordata; class Actinopteri; order Cyprinodontiformes; family Fundulidae; genus Fundulus; species Fundulus heteroclitus. Next base: position 114,643 of record NW_023396613.1, read on the forward strand.
CAATGACGTGACGCTCATTTTTTTGTGTACATATGGGTTAGATACATTTAAATGGTTAAGATTTGAAAATAATTTGATACATTATTTTCAAACATAATTTTTATCAAACCCTAATCTTAAAGTTTTGGAATTATTCAATTTTGAGAGTGTTTTAAGAGAATTTGGGTAAAAATGTCAATGCGGTGTAACCACAAAAACATGAACCAAATAATTTCACTTGCTGAAAAAAATGTGTATTCTCTCCAAAATCCCTTCCAAAATAATCTGGCATGATCTTGCACTAGAACTTGTCTATATTTAATAAAAGTAACGAAACCCCATTATTCTGAATGTTTTTATTAATATGGGGAATCAAGTCTGTCACATCAAACACTTGAAATGTCAACTGGTGTAACCACAATTTAAGGAGCCATTTTGTCAGTATTATGTCAGAAATGATGTCACAGAGAAGGACCCTTTAAGACTCTGTCTGCCGTGTGTCAGGTTAGTAGCTCTCTTAAAAATGTAACATAATTAAGTGTTTTTAGGCCATGGTCAGGCAAGCTAAGGTTGCATGTCAAATGGTATGACCTCATTAAAACATTGATAAATCATAATGATCATAAAATATTTAATTTAATGCAAAATCTGTGTTTGAATATTCACATAAAGGTCAAGTGTGTACATAATTGTCCATAATAATGCCTGCAAATTTTGATTTTAGATACAAATGTCAAATGGTGTAACCGGTTACACCATTTGACGTATTTCTGTTTGAGACCAATTTGATCAGATCCAGGGCCAAGAGTATGTCATATTTGGTGCCAGTTATATTAGTTTTATAATTTAAATAGATTAAAAACTGTTTAGCATGAACAGCAGCTTTATAGGGTTTAATTAGATTTTAATTTAAGTGATTTTTTGAAAAGTCAAAGTTTTTTATTTTTAATTTAAACTTCCATAATACATTTTTTATATTTTATTATGATGTATGTAAATAGTATGTTTAAATTATAAATAAATAATATAAATACATTTATTATAGATAAAGTGTACTTCTTGTCCCCCAACGGATGCCACTTACAAGCAAGGAAAAAGTGTCTCGCCATAGAGCGCGAGTGAACACGCTCTATGGCGAGACACAAGGAAATTGTATGAAAACTTAACTGAAATCACAACACAAGTCAATCCTGTTTGTTCATGGTTGTTAAGAAATTATTATACCCACTATTCACTCACTCTTATTCCCTCACACACACACTATATCGCACTCTCTTTGAAACAATGAGCTGAAATCAAAATGGAACACCAGTTACTGTAATCCTGTGTCTTCATTGATGTTATAAAATGTTTATTGATTTGGAATATGATGAATTACATGAATATATATTGAAATATCCAGTTCAGTTTACCTTGATGCCTATTTTCTGTGTCAATTTCTTGCCCTATTCCTGTAGACATTATATGGTCAGTTGGTGTAACCGATTTATGTCTATTGGTGTAACCAGTATTTTGTCTAAAAGACTAATATTGTACAAAAAAGTTAATATGGATAATGATTTAATACTCTACTGCACAGCATTAATGGGTGTTTAAACCATTTTTACTTAAATGGTCAACGAATAGACAAAAAACAAGATGTTTATCAGCATATGGTCTTGCTCAGTACAATGAAAAACTCATATAATTTAAATTTAGAAATAAATATAATAAAACATATTCTCATAGGATATTACAAAATAAACTAAATAATTTCATCAGAACAATTACATGACCTATAGGAGGTGTGAAATATTAGATATTTGTCATTTTTTGTGGTTACACCATTTGACAATTTAACAGGCTGTTAGTTCTATTTTTTGTTAAAAAATAGTATAAACGTCATATTAAATAATATGAATACATCAGAAATACAAAGTATACACTTTAACAAACCTCAGGCATGTTTTGTTTTAATGGTTTAAACATATTTTTGATTTGCTCATTTTACCAATCCTTATCCGTCACTGACCCATATATATATATATATATATATATATATATATATATATATATATATATATATATATATATATATATATATATATATATATATATAATTTAATGTATAATATTCAGTACAACTTAAAAGCACAAACTACAGTAAGTATATGATGCTAACCAGTACCGTCAAACATGAAATATGATTAAGGGACCGATTATTTTCTCAATTAAAAGTTTATTCAATGTATTTTATTTGGTTACCTGAAGCCTTAATAAAATATAATGTTGGCTGCACTTCATAAGTCTGTCTTCACCTATTTTCTTTAAAATAAAACAACCTTGAGTCACTGAAAGAGCTTGTGGTGGATAGCTAAACTTATTCTACTTGACTGTAGCGCAGAGGTCCTGCTGCGCCTGTATTGCCATTACAAACTTAACCCAAAGTCACCTTCAGCCCTTTACCTTTGAATTATGTGTTGAAAAAGTAACCTTTTCACTTAATCATCTGCATGGTTACTCATGCATGTATCTTGAGGCTGTTTGCCAAGTGTGTTACCAAGTCTTGGATTGACGTGGGGCCGTCGTGAATACCGGCCCTTTCGAGAAGGACAAAATGTATTCATTAATCCTCTGGTGGGCTCACATTCGGAGGCTGTTGTTCAGTTTGAAAGCGCGACGGTACAAGAAGCCCGCTCACAAAGAAAAAGCTGTAAACATGCCGAGCTTAGTCTCTAATATCTTTTCTGCTCAGATTCTTGTTTCACCTTCAGTTTGTCTTCGGTTACTGAAAAAAAACTTTGTGAAAATGTGTGTATTTATTCTGCTAACATCTGCTTCTTACCCGATATGCATAATGGAAAACATGTATTTTAACGTCTAATTTGTTTTATTTGCATAACTGTGTATGATGCAAAAATAATCCAGCATCCTAGTTATCACAATAACAACGTTGCAATCCAAAGAATTTAGTTATTCATATTTTAATACATAGACTCAAACAAAAGTCTAAAATATGCTAAATAGTAGTTTTCAATATAATATTATCCTTACACAGAATATTATGCAGAATAATACCCTTTTGTTCATTCTAGCCTTTACAGAGTAACACTAGGAGTCTGACAATCCATTAATAGTATTTTGTCAGACTTCCTGCTGCAGTAGCCTGCCTCCATTCTACAGCGTAACGGGTGTCCCGCTCTTAGCTTGCCAGCTGTAGTTTTAAAACGACATTATCCTAATTAGGAATGATTAAATGGCCGCTTTTGTTGATTTTAGTAGTTTGCGGGGGGTTTTCTTTACACAGAAATATTTCCAAACAGTCAAAAACATCTTTCTTGACAGCAAGGGAAAAGTGTAGTAATTGTTTTTCAAGCAGGTGACTGGAAGTGGTCAGTAACAGGTGGTAGGTGTGCAGCTCTCTTCTACGCCACACAGCCAGTGAAATCTACGCAGGCCATTTGTTTGGTGTCTCATAAAAACCTCTTTGAACCGTAAGAAGTTGGATTGTGCATCTCTGGTCTGTGGCGAATACGATATGTCTCCTGACACAATGCCAACGATCACTTTCATTTTAGATACCCAGCTGAGAAATAGGGATTTTACGGTAAATAAAAGTTTAATTCAATTGGACATAGCTTGATTTGATGTGTCAAGACAAAGCATTGCAATCTTATTGTGCTTCTGGGTATGCCTAATTAATTAACCTTATTAATCCAGTGCCTTTCACAAATAGAGCTTGTCTAACTACTGCCCTTTTGCGAAACTTGATTTACAACCGTGAGAAGAAATTTGTCTTATTACAACATTAAAAATCAGCCAATGTGTGGATGTGCTGAACACTCATTCAGTAACTTAGCAGTAAACAACAAAATGCAGTTTTGCTGCTTACTGCTTTTTTGCGGTTTTTGTTTGGGACGTCTGCCTTAACCACGCTCCATCCCCCTAACGGCAGCTGTGTTCTGCTTTCTGAAAAAGAGATGCAACAACAGAAATGACCACCAAACTGTTAATTTATTGATTTTTATTCATGCTCAGGCCTTTTACACATCGTTAACATTTATATTGAGAAATGTGGGTTGTGGTAGTTATGATAATGCTGCATTCTTGTTCTGCTTGTTGTATTATATTTTGCAGCTGAGATCCCAGTGAGGCCAGTCCTATTCATTTATTTTACATTTCCTTTCTTTTATTGTGTTTAGACAATATGATGACAGTAATATATAGATAAACAGCATTTAGTCAGATTGAAAACACCTGATCTTTAAAATCAGCCGCATTCGCAGGTGAAGTCAGAAGTTCTTTTACATTTGCTGTTTTAATGAGGGAAGAAAGAAGTAGAGCTTACAAAGTTTTTCTGCCCAACCACTCCAGAATAGATGGCCTTCACATTTTCCCTATCACATCATCACATTTAACGCTGTTAAATGATTGCTTTTAAAATGTAATGCTGTTAAATGTGTTGATGGCAGACTCAAGCCAAATTGATAAAGTATCAAAAGAAAACATAAGCGGTGAGTCTACAACTCCGTGTTGCTTGCAGACCTTTAGAGGAAGGTATATTTCCTGCAAAGTCATTGCATCACTTTGCAGTATTTAGACAGTTTTGTCTTATGTTTACAGCATATCTTGGTTCGTAAAGGTTTGGTGAAAATCAGAAAGCTGGGATACTGTCCACCGGTATTTTATTTAAAACCCCGGAGAATTTTAATAAAACAAGGAAATATCTTTGGGGCCTTGTTAAAGCTACACTGCATAGCCCACCCTTTAAGTCAAAAAACTGCAATAAAACCAAAACTTTTTCCAGTAGGAAACCTATGGAGGGACACCTTGAATGTTTTTACTGTCTAGGTGCATTATAAACAGCTACAAACATTTTTTTTATACTTAATTTCCTACATTTCTCACCATGGTTCCTATTTCTGAATTTAAGGTAAAGGAAGTCTCTAGCAGCAATATATCAGATCTCATGATGTCCTTTACAGCCATTCTAGTTAAGTTGCAGCAATCGTTAAACACTTTCCCATCCACCACGCTGTCACATTGTACCTCCTCCTTTCCACAGTTAATGCAGCAAAGCCAAGTACTGAACTGTGACACCGGAGAGTTTTATACCACGCTACATTTTACTACTAAGAATGATTTTGCACCCTGAAGTGGTAACTCGTTGTTATGCGTGTGAAGCAGAGCAAGCAGGGTAAATCACTTTACTTTTCCTCTTCAGTAATTCCCTACAAAGGTTTCAGTATCAAAGCTGGCTGTGCACCAGGTGATAAACCACCTAAATGAAAATAAATCCATCTTCTGCGACTGTTTAAAACGTTTAATCACTATGAAACCTTGAACACTAGGCTTGAAAAAAAAGGAGTTGACTTTTCCACGTATATGTTACATGCCTTTTCAAGGAGCATCTTTAGAAAAAAACCTTGATGTGCAAGGCTGAACGTAATTCTGAGAGGAGCTTTCATTTTGTCTCTGCGCTTTTATCAAAGGAAGAGCATGAAACATCCGTACCTGTAATGTGACTGCAACCTTTTTTCTTTTCTTTTTTTCTAAAAGTTTTGATAGAAGTTCTCCGCAACTAACAAAGTAAAGAACAAATGTGCCCGTGTCTATCGCCAGTTTGCACAGGCTTTATTTGTTGCTACAGCTGTCTGAGTCAACACTGCTGCTCCCACAGTGAATGAGATGAACTCTAAATATTGACGTCTGAATCTTTAGAAGACATTTTTGCTTTGTTGCCAAAACTGTCTTTTATGTAGATATATGTTCTGCATGCCATGCCCGCTCACATTAATTGGCCTCTTTTGTGCGATTTGCTTTTATGTCACAGCTTTGGGATTCAGCATGATGGCAACGGTAATGACTGTGAACCCATTGGGAAACGACCTTTCGTCATGTCTCCACAGCTCCTGTACGGCACCTTCCTGCCCCAGTGGTCCCGCTGCAGCCGTCAGTATATCACCCGCTTCCTAGAGTGAGTGCTGCTTCGTCTGTTTGACCATACTGCTGTCAGACAAATGTTCAACGTTTCATCTTCCAGATTTTTTATTTTTTTTTCTTGAATCCGTGTAAAGTCAAACAGGAGTGTTTTGGTCTCTTATCAGTGTTGTGTACAGAAAAGGAATCCAAAACAGGCCAACAGAAATGATCTCGCTTTTATAAACTTTGCCATTTCAAGCCTAATGGGAAAACATAACTTGGAACATATGATAGGGTGGTTTTTCTTTTTCTTTCAGCTCCCTTTCAGGGTTGCCGCACCTTATCGTCTGAATTTATCCCTCTGCACATCCACATTTACTACACCCATTCAGCTTCTGTGTAGTCTTGAGCTGTCTCTCTTCTGCGCATCTCTACAATAATTCCAGGCTTGCTACCTAAAATATCCCCATACTTTCGGTCTGACCTGTCTATCAGACATATTTATTTTTAATCCTGTCTGTCTATGATCACTCCCAATAAAATATATTAATATCTTTTGCTTTGCCTCTTGTTGTTTAGACCTCCAACGCCAGACTGATGAAGGTTTAGATTCAAATTCAACAATAAGATATCTTAGATCACATACAAAAATACTGACTACATACGTATTTAAAATGAACTGTAGAGTTTATTCAAATTAGAACAATGATTCAAATAATTGATGCTAAACACCATTGTCTATCCTCTTATTTTACAAGATGTCCAAGACAGTATGCAATATGATTCACAAGACGGGTCTTAATATAGATTTCTGTATTTGTGTATGGAGTCTGAATATGGGTGTAGGTGAGAAACGACAAACACAAGACATCTAAGGGTTCTCCAAAATGGCTGCCGGCATCCTAGCTGTGTCCAAATTCAGGGGATGCATCCTCCGAAGGCCGCATTTGTAGGCAGATTACATCACAACAAGCTGTCAAAGGCTGGCCAAATGTGAAGGCGCCTCTAATGGCATCATTCTATTCTCCAGGTTTGAAGAATGGGTTAAGTGTATCCTTTGTGGCTCACCACATCCCACCATTCATCGCTGGCTGAAGCGGGCTGTTCAAGCGTAAGCAGCAATGATTGATTAACTGATTAAAGCTTGATATATCACACGTTCTGTGACTCAAAAGGAACTTTTAAGATGTTTTTATGTGAGAATGTGGCTATGTAAAACTCAAATATCTGCTTGGTTTATGTACATTTTCTGAGATGTCCGTTCCAGCTGCCCTAAAATCCAGTCAGATGATATCTAAATGTTCATGTTTGGTTTATTTCAGCAAATCGGTTTAGCTGAAATTAAAGGTAAAGGAGCAATAAGTAAGAAATTAACATAAAATCAACCTAAATCATTCTTATTTGTCACCCGGTATGGAAGTATCATTTCTGATAAACAGTCGGTCCTTTCCATCAATAATGTCTTAGTCAAGTTTTTCTCCTTTCAAACCTAGGGGTACGGTCCAGGGGTCCGTTCTTCGTACGTTGCTTAAAACATCCGAGATCAAAATCATAATCTAATCATGATCCGGCTAATTGGATTCTTCGAACACACCTGTTGTTTATGATTAGTATCGCTGGATTGAGTTATTTGAGATAACTGCGCGTTCATGCGTTTGTTTAGAAGGGGAAATGTATCGATAGTAGAAACATTGATCATCAACGCTGCTATTGGCTGTTCAGCATGGCCAAATAACGCCCACAGTTTTTCTCCCAGCAGACCAAGAGCTTTTAATGGAAGGTTATGCCGAATTTGAGTCATTAATTAAAACGACAGTGAACACCTCAAAGTCTGTTAAAGCCAGCAGAGAGGGCTGGCAAAAAGCAGCAGACAAATTAATGTGTAAATACTGTCCATGGTAGATGTTTCTATCACTTTCTACAGTATGAATTTTTGCTTTTTAATAATTTCATATTTACTTAGTTCTTTTATGTCAGAGCCTCCACGGGACCCACTAGAACATGGGGACAAGTAAAAATGAAATACAAGAATATTCTATAAAATTATAGCCATTAATTATTATACTTTATTTTAAAAAGGCACTTGTTATGTCAAGAAATCCAAATTTCAGTGTCATTCCTTAGAGATGGGAAGTAAAGGATGTGTGCAAACTGGGAATTTTAACAAAAAAAAGATCTTTATCCATAAAAAGTGAAAATTTTCCTTTTCCAAGTCATCCACAGTTTACACGGTAAAACTGTATTGCTCCATGGCTAGATAATCCATCCATAGTTTTTTTCTAATACAATATACGGCTCGACAGGAAGCAAGCCTTTCAAAGTAAACTAAACTTCACAATAAAATGGCTGAACAAGGGTCCTGTCTATTGCGCAATACGCGATTAATTTGAGAAACTCTGCAAATTATTCTTGCACCTTCCGCAACAGGTTGCAGTCGTAAAAATGGACATGGCTACGACAGACTTGCCTATCTCCTCCGCTTATACAGCCGTGATCTAATCTTGTTTACATGAAATAAGCCTGCTCTCGAGCAGGTTTAAGCTGGCGCACATGTTGCTATGACAACAAGTGCAGGATGTCTTTCAAAGAACCAAACGATCCAAGATCATGCCAAATCGTCAACAATCAAATCCTGCTAACTGAGTTAGCGACGTACGAAGAACGGACCCCTGAACTACTTCGGTGCAGTGTATGTCCATGTTTACTTCCTGGTTCCTCAGCCAATCGTATGAGAATTCCGAGGGTTGCCAAAACACAGCACAGTATTTGGTGTTTTATTTTGGCAAAAGAGCAGCAGCCTGCAAACATGGAAGCCAGTAAGAGAAACAGACCTGAAATGTAATTATGGTAACACATAGTGACATTATAGATTCTTAATTTTCAGGTTCAGGATATTTACTGCCCTCATGTGTAGACAATCGCTTACCTCTCATGCTATGCTTTGCCCAGTTAGTTTCCTATTATTAGTATGACAACGTTTACAGACCCACAGCAGTATTGCTTTGGTGATGAAGGGAAAAATTATGGCAGCAGTCCTGGTCTGATGTGGAAATGGTGTGCAGACTTGGTCCCCTTGGGAGAGAAGGAATCTAGCTTGTTGCTCCAAGTTAACTCAATCTTTTTTTTTTCCTCTAAGTTCACTCATAATCTGCTGTTTTCTGGCCACCCAGGGGATGTAATATAGACTAGTGCTGCTGGTGAAGAGGAAATTGAGAGATTGCTGCTCTTCTCCAGGCTTAGTTTTGCTTGGTGAGAGCTTTTAAGGGCAATCAAGTGTCACGCAAACATGTTAGTTCTAAAGACTTTTTAAATGCATCCAAATAAACAGAAAAAAATGAAAGCTGTTAACATTATTTAGGGAGTCTGCTCAAAACAAGTAATGCTCTAGAACCAGTGGAGCTATTAAACACTTTTCATAAGTAAAGCAGTTCTATTTCTTTTAAAGTACTATGTTAAGTTTTATGTCCGATCATCACTTATGTAAAAGTGTAACACATCAAAGAAGTATTAAAAGAATAATTACAGTATCTCTGCATACCAACATGATGCAGTTCATGTTATTATTTATGTTGTTGGGGACAAAAATCAGCATAGTTTAAAGCAAATCCTAAAAATGTTTAGATCTAATTCTTAGATCTAACAAAATATATAATTTTGTGACAAAAAACATCTGTGATTGTACAAAACATCTTGTTTTATGTGGCAGTTAATAGTCAGACATGTCTGTATTTAATGTTTAGGGTCAAATATAACACATTTGACCCAAAACATTTCCACTTGAAGGGCTTCTTTTTTTGGCAGCCTTGCAATTAAATTAAGACATTTTGAAAAGTTACTTGCGTTTTGCACTATTGCTGATTTTTCCCTCCATGTTGTTGATTTCAAAAGATATCCGCCTATACATAGAGTTACAGAGGGGGATTTCTTACCTCAGCTGTAACACAGTGCAAGTGAGTGAAGCAGAACCAGAAGCATTTCCTTCAAGATATTTCTCTGAACACTCACCCCCTTGTTAATCACAAAACACTGAAAGCTTTCTTTGAATCCTTTGGTTAAAAATAGCACAATTTGATATTGCATCATGATTCAACAAGTACATGCCCCTATAGACAACAGAGCAAGTGGGAAACTTTGTTTTGCACATCCTGCTCTTATAAACTATTGTTGCTGCTGACGGTTCTCCCTGTGATTCTGATATCTAAGAAGCTTTGACTACTGAGTGTTGTGGCTTGAAATGATGTATAATCGAGGCTGACACCCTTCAGAATACAGCCGCAGGGAAGTCACTCAGTGGGTGTTCAGGGACTCCTGCTGGTACGTTGCTTGAAATGAATTTGAGTAAAATGACTGGAATCTTCACTTCATTTGCAGCTCATTGGATAAAGGACAGGAGCCTTTACCTACTCACAGACACCTTGGAAAAAATAGTCAAGTTTGTTTCTTGGTACTAAGGAATTTGAGTCTTGAAATAATTTACAATGCATTATTTTTGTGAGTTTTAGTTTAAGATCCTGAAAATGGATCCTCTCTCTCTCTCTGTCTCTCTCTCTCTCTCTCTCTGTCTCTCTCTCTCTCTCTCTCTCTCTCTCTCTCTCTCTCTCTCTCTCTCTCTCTCTCTCTCTCTCTCTCCTCTTATTTTCTGTGACTGACCTTGACCTCTTAAAAGCATCAACTCCCCCGGCGATGCCATAACATAAAATGACACAGTGATAAGTAATTTGAAAAACTTTTTTCCAATTTCAAGACTCAAGACATCAAGGGATTCTCTAAAATGTCCTTCAATAATTCAACTGAAAAAACAAGCCAGTCTTTTACATAGAAAATAAACAAGTAAATAAATAAATAAAACAATACAATAATCTGATTGGCAGGAATTTATAGCAAATACTGGTTTTGGTGTACATGTGACATTGATCTCCTATATACTATATTTCTGGATTTGGAGATGGGTAGTAAAACAAAATCCATGTAGTTCCCAGGAATACAAAATCCTAAACTAACATAAACACAGAGAAGCCTGAATAGAATATCCTATCATTTATGTAAATACCAATACTTTATGAAAGAATGTGTCATCGGCTGACGTATCCAAAGTTAAACTTCAGATGGAACTGTTTTTTTTGTCTCCTTCAAACCAATTAGTTTTGACCCAAAACCTTGAGGCATCAGCTTGAAAGATTAACAGGGATTTCCTTTTTCCTCATTACAATTAGCTCCTTCGTGCATGCATCCATAACAGGGAAGGAACAGTTTCACCAGAGGAAAATTAGAGTTTAAGAAAAGCCAGAGCTAAACTGGATAAGAATTTCTGTGAGGTGACTGTAAAGAAGCTTCTGTGTTACAAGCTTATCTTACTGCTTAAGCAGCCATGGAGGAGGGAGCAAAACGACATTACTGGAAGCTTCTTCCTTTAGTTTCAGGCCAACCGTGTTACAATTAGACATCTGAAATATAAATGAAACTGTGGCTCATTGTTATATTGTGGATAACAGGCGGTCTTTGTAGTTTGATAGAAGTGGAGAACATTTGCACAGTAGAACGGGCAAAAACTGCCAACTCAAGTTGTGTCCTTTTGATAAACGATAAAATAAGACTGAATCATAACTGAATCATAACTGAATCAAAGGGGCGTTCGAGGAGTAATCAGGTTGCTCACTTCTGCACTCAGATTATTGGACCTTTGTATTTTTCTACATTTCCCTTGTGAAAATATTGTTAAATTATTTCAGGTAATCCGTAAATCACATTGAAGTACATTAAAAGTCTTATATATTTTCTCATTTCTGCAATTTTTTTTTAAATAATAAAATAAACCTTCTGACTTGCGAGATGAACTGCATGTCATTAATCTTCAGTTTATTAATGATTGATTGGATTTGCGGAACAGATTGATTCAGTCTGTTTAATTTTGCATTTGTTCTTCGCCTTATAGGAGGATCTAAAAGTCAGCAGCCAGAGTGTACGTATTTTTGCTTGCCTGTCTATTTTTATAGAGTACAGTTTATATCTCTGTCAGCCATACACTCAGCTGCTGACTTCAAAGTCCTGATTCTGGCTTCAACCACACAAGTGTCGAATATCTGAAACGTTTCAGCACCGTTGCCCCAGTTTCTCAGCCCTAAGCAGCTGGAATTCATTGGGAGGTTGCACAGCTACATGACAGCATGGTAGCCTGTTCCCTCCACGGTAAGAGGAAGAGGAGTAGGAGGAGAGCGTTACGGTGTAATATTTACACATGTGGGAGTCACAAAAGCTAGTTGTCTGAGCATTTCATTGAGCTCTTTGGAATGACGTTTTAGAAGGAACAACGCCATAGGTCAATAACCCAAACACAGTTTAATAATCCTGTTCAATTCTCTACATTAGCTTTGTGATATATCTGGTAATGCATATGTTTGGTTAATTTTTATGTTTTACCTAACATTGGAACTTGCTTTGAGAAGAATCCAAAACAAATTATGCAATACATGCATTGGTGGAAAAAAAAAATCACACTAGAGAAACTACACTTTTTACTCAAAAGAACATAAATTAGTCTCATAATCCATCAGAAACTACTCTGATAATCTCCCTACCTCAGTAAACCCTTGCACTTAAAAGGAGATTTCGGTTTTCTAAGGATTATTGATAAAATATTCTAGAGAGAAAATGTCAAGTATAATAGGAACCTTAAAGGGGACGTATCATGCTCTTCGGTTCTTCCTTTTCACATTGAAATCATTCAGTTGTGGTCTATATAAAGTGGAACTGCAATGCTTTGGTCCGAATTCCTTGTTGAATTCCTTGTTAACGTTCCCCTTTTTGACTCCTGTTCTGAGGGGCTTCTAACAACAGAAAACTGAGAAAACTGAACGGCTTGAAAAATTATGACCTCAAAAGAATATATAGATATCTACGCAGCACGTAGAAAGACTACATTTAAATTTTCTGCACTTCTAGAGACTTCAAGCACACAGCAAAATGTATTTAAGGGCTAAAAACCTGATTTTGCATACGTCCTGTTTATATAGAATAGAATTGAATCACTTTATTTATCCCTGAGGGGCAGTTGAGTGGGCTTGGAGCAGACCTAAATAGACAGATTTAAAAACTGGGAACAAACATTTTATAATATGAAATATGGAAGCAGAAATTAAAATCTGTATATAATCCGTTCGTTCCCTTCTTTAATTGAAACCGAAAATAGCTTTAGTTCCATCCAAATATCATGTAAATGTTGAGCAAGCTTTTAAAATGTTGCAAAAAAACGAAAATACAAATTAGACATGTTTCCATCTACTGGTTTGGAGTGCGTTAACCAGCGTACGCAAAGACTAGTTTCTACAGAAGTTCCACAGTTTCGGTAAAACACTTGAGAAATGGTCCATTGCAGCCACGGTCTGCGAAGGTTGACCAGAAAGCGTTACCGGGTCAGTCCTGGACTTTTTTCAACAATAGCTTTTTCAAGAGTTTTGTTTCGTGGAGCAGAACGTGGCCTCTCAATCAGCAAAGGTTTGAGAAGAATCGTCACAGGGGGCTGATCAGCCAATCACAATCACAGGCCAGCTTCAATGGGCAAGAGAGTCCCTGGAGATGAAAGGTCAAACTACAACCTGACTTTTATAACCTCTTACAAACCTCCTCATCTACCCTGATTGATCTCAGGTGTCCGCAACTTACATTTACACATCTTCCCACCTCTGTTCTAAACTGTATTTGCACCAGTTTTCTCCTGTCTGTGCCGCTCGTTGCAGGACAGGCCTTTATCGTACAAGGCCTTTATTATCTCCTTAGAGGCTCACAATTCATGCTGCCAAGAAAGTTTGATCCGTAGGTGTCATTTCATGTGGAGTGTAGGAGGTCATGCTGAGCTGAGTGCTGATATTATCTCATGGATGGGCAGCACATGAACAGAGCCATCATTTAATGTCCACATTCCAGTGTCTGAATTCCTGAATGGCCATAAAGGCCAGCTTCTTCCAGGCCATGCCTTGAAACAGTGGAATTCACTCACTCTTGGGTTAACTCGAAACATATGTTATCGTATCTAATGTGATGCATTGACTGGGAGTATAATTTGAGGTATATGGACTCAGAAGAGAGTCAGCGATTGAGATTTCTAACAGCTCTGGCTTTGATGGTGCTACAGCACAACCTAATGAGTTGCTGTTCAGACCAGAGATATCTGCATTTTAATTGGATATGGTGATTAGTCTAAATGTTTTATCTAATTAATTTGTTGCAATGGTAATATGTTCAATTTCTACATTATTATTTTTTCACAAAGGGCCAATTTGGTTCAGATCATATTTCCCCTTAATAAATAAAATAATTAATTGAGAACGACTTTTTGTACTACCTGAGGTTATCTTTGTCAGATAAGATTTTTTTTGTTTTATGATCTGAAACATTTAAAAGCCTAATTCATGTGGATACCTCTGATGTCTTCCCAGAGGGGATAATCCTACTGTCAGGAACAACAAGAATACAGAAACAATGCCAATATTCTTGTGAGAACAAGGCATTGTATTGAATCGTACAAACCAAGCCTGGATCAACTTGGTTTGACTTTGTATGTGTGGTTTTTATTCTCCTGAATATTTTCTAATCTTTCAGGCAGATTGTTTTCTGGGTAGCTTACAGCTTGGAACTCCAATAAGAGGAACCCAAAAACCTCAGCCCACCAGCCTCAGAGTAAACAGAACCTGTGAGCTCCTGCTGGCAATCCGTCATACGATAAGGCTGTTTTCTGGGTCCTGGCTTCAGGGCCTTTCTCTGCTGAGACCCCATCAGGAATTCTTCAGAACTTTCCCTCAGACTCCACACAGAGATTTTGAAACTGCAAACTATGTGCGGCAACCTTGAGATTACCTTTACAGAGACGTAGAGAAGCCATTTAATAAGGTTCAAGCTTTCATCAGTGAAAGAAAATGCAAATGTTAATTTTCCAACACTCCATGTTTTCATTTCATGTTTGTCTTTTTAGCTAAACAATGTTAAAGTTATGTGATTACTAATAGTTTAATTGATTATTTAGTGACCTCATTGTAATTTAATCTGTCAGTTTACAATTAAGAGTCAATATCAGGATTCTGAAAATAGATATATTTTCATAATGCATTCGTCCCATTTCTTTTAATGTAATTTAGGCTTCCTAAAAAAGAAAATATTTCCTTTAGACAATTAGACATTTGATAGACAGAGATCATTCAAACTTTTGAGATGGACAACAATTCAGTTTTATTTAATGAAACTGATATGGTTGTTAATAAATGCTGATGCCACCATGGCATCACATGTAAACTTAAAAGACAATTGTATCCAGCTACTGCCTGTCAATTGCTACAGAAATCCATTCATTTTTTCTTTTGGTTCTTCTTCTGTTCTTCTGAATACACAAGCACATTATCGCCATATCTGATTGGATTGCAGATGGTCGGCCTAGCTAACAATAGTATGGATAGAGGCGTTGACATGTCTGTGAGGTCCAAATGGCTCTTGTACGCGGATGCAGAGCGGCGGTGGGTTAAGCCCTTCAATGTGACAGAAAACAAAGGCAGAAAAGTAGTCAAAACTTTTTCACATGTATGTGACCTGTATGTACTAATTAGTTCTTTATCCAAAGACCTTCTAAACATTTTGTTTTGTGGACAAATATGGTAACTTTTATAATCCCAACTACACAGTTTAGCATTTCTAGCTTGTTTTTTATTATTATATTAATTGCTTTGCAAATTCATTCGGACCAGTTAAAATTATAGATGCAATTAGCTACTTAGTCTGCAGTTTTTCATACACATCATTATTAAAGCAAAGAAACAATCATTTAAAGGCAACACTAAAGGTATTGTACCTCATTAATTACAACCTTACAGAATGTTTTCTGTACTTAATGTGCTTTTTCATAATAGCTTGACAGAATAATCTCATAAAGATGGCTAAAGTTGATAGCGCACACCCCAGACTGTTATCATAATCAAAACTTTTGCAAAGAAGTTATGGCTGTAGAACAGATTCCTGTTGATATTTTCATTTTATTTTATGAAATTGTAATTTTTCTGCTGCTTACAGAGAAACCAGGCATATATTATAACTGTGAACAGCCAGAGTGAATCACACACATTACCTCTTCATAATGGCACCTACTGTCGGATGAGATAAATTAGGCAGCGGACAGATTGAAAGTGAACAGATATTCTGCTCTCAAAGTTAATTTGTTAGAAACAGGGGAAAAAAGGCTAGCGTGAGGAGTTCTGCCACTTTTTGCTACTTTTTGCAGAATTATACTTCCTGTCACAAAAAAATAATAATAATCAGCTATAGAAGCACAGCAATAAGTGAGTTGTTGACTAGCCTTCCAAATTTCCACAAATCTCATTCCATGAAGCATCTGGTTATGCTGGAAAAACTAGGCATACCCATGGAGAATCCATGAAGGATTTGCTGCTCACATCTTGGTGCCACATACCACAGCACACGTTCAGAGGGCTTTTTGGAGGACTGCCAGGGTAATAGGTGTGCTTCACTGTATAGTAAACTGTTTTCATGACAAAACCTTTTTGAATCCTAGTTTAATTAAGACATCCACACTTAAAATGTACCAACGAGACTTTGTATCTTTGCTGAGTTTTACATGTTTTAAGTTCATCAGTGGAAATTTAAGATAATACAAGAAAGAATAATACCTTTTATGTATGGTTGTAATATGTCAAATACATATTAAAACTATACATTAAGATAATACAAGAAAGAAATGAGACATATCTTATTATTATTATTATTATTATTATTATTATTATTATTATTATTATTATTATTATTATTATTATTATTATTATTATTATTATTATTATTATTATTATTATTATTTAGTTTTAATATTTGCTTCTACAACATCCTCTAGGTTCATAATTATTTTGTCTTATTTGGAACAACTTTTAAGGCACAGTTTGGAAGACCATAAACATTATTTGAGCAACAGGAAGAGCTACAAATCCTGCAACTTTGCCTCATTACTATTTAGAAACAAGTTTTGAATTAGAGCATAGTATTTAAATCTAACAATTATTGCATTTGTTTTGTAATTATGATATCAGTATGTGTGATTGATTTTGGTATTTTTTATTTCTAGTTGGTATGTAATAAAAGTGTTTCATACAATGCAGATAATTAACTTTTTATATCATGTTCCACATATTGTTTCATAGTCTAAAAATAAAATGTGTTTTGTGTCCTATGGAATTGCCTTTGGGTGTAGAAATGAAGTTCATTTGTTGTTTATTGAAGGAGAACTGGAAAAAAGGAGAAATATGATATTGTTGACTGCCGCTTTAATTTTTTAGGCACTTTTGTAGTATTCATGTTTGAAACTCTCCTGCAGAGAGTGAAATAAGTGTAAGAGTTGAACTAATTGTCCTTTTTAAACTTTCTTAACTAAAAAAAAAATTCTCGTTTTTTTTTGTTTTGTTTGTTTTTTTTTGCCCTCACAGTCGCGGTTGGGGGTGGTGCCTTGATGATGCCCCTGTAAAGGACAGCCTGTCTCTACCTTCACTGCTTCCTGGTGTCCTGTACAGCGCGGTCCATCAGTGTCGCCTGCAGTATGGATCCGGGTCTCGTCTCTGCGATGACGTGGACGTAAGATTAAAACTGCACACATGATATAACACAGATGATCTCAATGAATAGTGAAACCCTTTGCTGCTTTTTTTTAATTTTTTTGATTATGCCTTCCACCAAATGATTGTACAAATTAATTTTCTGAGAACATTTTAATGTTACATAAAACTAAAATGGAAAAAAAAGTATTTATTTTATGGACACGATATGGCTTATTTCCCAATCAAGACAAAGATTGCTAAGTTGGCAGTTATCCAGTAGACAGTCACTAATACTCTCCAAAAGGCAGTTAATGCATAAACGGTATCTGCTTAAGGTCTCTGCTGTTCACAGGGTACAGTATTCAACCATGTTGAAGGAAAATTGAGTGGAAGGATAAAGTCTACTAGAAAAAGTTGCAATGCTACATGAGTAACCATAGCCTTTAGAGGATTATAAAGCAGCAGTCCAAGTTCAAAAGTACCAATGACCCGGTTTAGTGGCCATGGCCTGCAAACTTCCCTGAACTAAACACACTTGATTGTCTGTCGACTATTAAAGCAGGGGTCACCTGCAGGTTTAGGAGAACTTACTAAAATAAGTTAACTTATTAATAAAGTTCAGTTTTATTAATATGCAATAAGTAAGCCCCTGTATGACTCAGTTTACATGAATGAAACAGATGTAGATAATTTACTGTGTCGTCGCTGGCTAACCGGTTTGTTATTGTAGTCTTTTTATGTCTTGGTATATTAGTGCAACAGCACGTCTTCCTTTCTTGCACCAAGTACACCTTACAGGTAAGACCTTTAAATAACCAATGTGAAGCCAGCTTTGAGGAGAATTTAATGGGGATGAAAATAGTATGACTGGTAGAAACGATGCTGACTCGATCTTTATTTGCAGCACACATATTTTTTCAAAGGACTACTTTCAGCCTCAGGAACCCAGCTGAGAGCATTCAGAAAAAAGTACAGAAGCAAAGCCTAGCAGTGGACTGATCAAAGAACTCACTGCTTCACTTTCTGCTCCGATCAGTCCGAATGGACAGCAACAGCTTTGTGTGAAATATAATCCTTTAGCAGCACAAAAATCTCAATTCAGGTGACGGTAGTAGTCGTGCGATTTGATTAGAGGATGATTGCTAACCTGAAGTAACCACCTGAATAATTGTGTTGTTGTGTTGGCAGTAAAATACATCCACAAGGAGTGGACTACTTCCATCTTTATTGCAAACGGCAGTTTACTTTTGGTCAGTTCGTAGTTTTATTGACTCATGAATGCTCATAAAAAGGCATATTTTTCTTATGGATATGTAATATGCTTTAGGACCGAGGGCATATTTTCTGATGAATTATATTTGAAGTTATTTGCTTCTGAGCCAATTTCTGTTGTACAGCTTCGTCACAGCTCTGCACTTTAATATGTTTTTCAGTCAGCACTGGTAATTCATGTTTTTCAGATCTGAGCCTCAGCATTAATAATTCTAGATATTCTACTTTGGTGAGAGGCAAAATTGGGACTATGTGATCCACCCTTTTCGTCCATCCATCAAAGATAATACACAGCTTTCCGTCTTCAGCATATTTCATAAAATTATGCCTTTAGACGACACCTTAAAAGCTTAGTGTGACCTTTCAAATATTAGATCTCTGTCAAAGACAAGTGCAGGAACTATTTTACCCATCCACCAATGCCACCCCCCAAAAAACAGATGTCTAAACCTTACAAAGGACATTAGTGAGTTCTGTCACACATTGTTTTGTCACAGTCACACTGAAGGTGTAGTGATGCATTGTAAGGTTTTTGCATTTCTACAGGGACTGGGGAGTAATTAGAACTTCAAAGGTTTAAGACGTGTCCAGAATTTCCAGCTTGGTATTCTTTAAGAAGTTTCACCATACCATCAAGACGTTTTAAAACAGCATTACAACAAAAGTTAGATGTTCACTGCTTTATGTGTTTTGTCAAAAAAATAGAAAGAAATTGTATTTCATATGAATTTACTCTGCATGTTGGAGGTGTTGTTTTACTTCCAACATGCACAAGTGAGAAAAAAACAGGCATGTCCTCTAATTCAAAATATATTCAAAAACTCATTTGAGTTTTTCCAGAATATCAGGATACCTTCTTGATCCCTGGGGAGAAATTCTTGTGGTACAGCAGCACTCAAAGAACATGGAAATAATGATAGAAATATACACAAATAATGAGTGAACTCAACAACATATCAGCATATAAAAGTGTGTGTGTATATATATATATATATATATATATATATATATATATATATATATATATATATATATATACACACACACACACACCGGTATATGTAAATAATATGATGTAATGAAAATCAAAATAGACCTTGAAAATAAGTAAACAATGTCCAATTGAATTGGTTGACTGAATGGATAATGTAGTCACGGTGGTAACTTGAGTTATTGCACAGATAATTAAAAATTATTTCACTAATCTCACCGTAGAAGGTGCCAAACCTTAAAGGAAGAGTTCTGGAGCCCCGTGGCGATGTGTGGTATATTTTGGTGGAATCAGTCTTCCATTAAATCTGCTCCTGTGTTTGACCAGTTCCAATTTAGTTTTCCAATTTGTGTTCCAATACATATAATGGAGATTCAAACATTTACCATTACTTATCACTCACTATAACTAGCATACGTTCCGTTTGCTTGTTTTGCGAATATTAATTAGCCCTTGCTTAATTCAACAGTTGTCAAATCATCCTCGCTTTTCTTACTTGCAACCAAAACCTGGATCAGTTGGATTTGATGTTGTTCTCAGATCCAAGCTTCAAATTGGAGTTAAATGAAATGCAGCATACGTATCAACTGGCAGCTCTTCTCTCTTTTCACTCCTCTCTGCCTCACTCTCTGATGGGGAGGTCTACTTGAAAGACCCTCTATTGAAATTGCCTTTTGAGTAGTATCAGCTGCTGATCTTTTTCGACTGACTGGACGTGAAAGCTATACAATATAGCTTTGAATTGAAATATTTGCTTTAAATTTACCTTTTAACAAGTTGACATCAAGTTTCCTTTAAGGACCACTAAAGGTAGTAAAAGTAGCAGCAATGGTACTTGTGTTCTAAAACAATTGAACTCGAGGGTGACACTGTTATCTCCCATCGCAGCCATTCTAAGACTTAATGTCAGTTCTAAAAAGAGAAGAAGATGCTGTATTGACATTACATGTTAAGAATGATTTGGATAAATTAGATTGTGTGGTTTTTAAAAGGGACAACAAACCCTTATAAAGCTAAAATATTTATATAAATATACCTACGAGTATACATTCTTTCCTCCCTCCCTTCCTGCTCAAGCCTTGCAAAGGCTTGAGCAGGAGGGGAGGGGAAACTATTGTATCCATTCAAATAGTGTCGATTTTAAATATCATGAAAAGAGATGAGAGGATTTTCATCATTCTTTTTTTGCAACAGTTTCAAGATTGTCTTCCTGTTGAAGAAAGCAGTGACACAAATGCCCACGATAAATAAGTTATTAAATTGTTACATGACTCAATTAAATTTGGGAATTTAATTCAAATCTGAGTCAAATACATATTAAAACCATGCATAACAAGTATTATTATTATTATTATTATTATTATTATTATTATTATTATTCGTTTAAATATTTAGCTTTCTGTGCTAAAGTGCTGTATCACACAAAATAAATACTAACAGGCTGGTAAACCTGCACAGCAACTGAACTGCAGATGAATATCTTTTACCTTTATTGTAGCAAGAATTATTTTGATTTGTACATCCAAGATTTCATGAAGTACAAATATGTATTAATTATATTACAAATATCGTAAAGAAAAATAACAATGTAATAATGTATTTGCGAAAAAGATATATGTATTAATTTCATGCACACATCTCTCATTTTATATATAAAAAGTGAGATGTATAAATAGCAATTTTTGCAGTTTTTAATTAATTGAGTTGGTGGCCCTTTTGGCTTTCCATACAGGGTGCACTTGAAATAGCCTTATTTTAGGCTTCTGCTTGTGTGACAAGGTTAGTTACTGTATAAACTCAAAATGTCATGGGAAAAACCTTTCTTTACCTGTTGAGGTTCTGCACGAGTATCTTTTCATTTACGGCCGCTCACCTCCAGCCCAGATCTTTTTTAAAGGTGCAGCAGTGAGGACAAACTTGGTGGTAATGTAACAAGTTACAAAAGCTATGCAGCCATTACCATTTACCAGCCTGAAAACATTATCTGTTGGACCTGTCCTGATTTCATCTTCCACCAGCAAAGATACACAACAGACACTGCTGCTGAGTCTGTTGGTACCTTTGGAGCAGAGGACACAGAGAGGAGAAAGTTCTGTCTGTAGCTCAAGGGGATCCAAAGTGGGCGGTGCCTGTAGCTTGCGGCGCGGTCCCCGGGTGACAGTCATGGTACTGTTTCTTAATATCAAAAGCATGAAGTGGCTTCCTGACCCGGAGGGAAGACAAAGATTGAGGCTGCATATTTTCTTCTCTCTGCCTGTAGCGCACCAAGCATTTTAAACTTTTGCTGGAACACCTTAATAAACTCAAGGAAGAGGTGTCAGCAGCACCATTGTGTTGGTTTTGTATTGGGGTTTTATGTTTTACTGCCGTCCAGTGGTTGAAAAAGACTGGGAAAAGCTCTTATGGGGCTTCCAGATCCAGACTGACAAACAAGTGATGGATAACCAACCAGACAAGAAGGATGTAGATGATCTACAAATCCAGAGCATCAGGAATGTTTAAAAGAGAAATAAAGAGAAACCTGAGCAATACCAATGGGCCAAGGATGAATGCTGGGCAATGTGAAGGCCTCAGTGGTGATAGCGGTGGTGGAGCATTTCCATTTTCCCTTCAATCTCATAGGTGGGAAACGATAACTAGACCAAATCAGTTACAACTAGCTAAAGAAATGAAGATCAAGGCCATACAGGTTTTTCTTCCTGTTACCCACAGAGACAGAACTTGCCCTTTACTGCCAATACTCCTAAATATTGTTGAACTTTGTGGAATGTGCTCTGTTAATGTTTCAGCCAAGTCTATGTTTTCAGAAGTAATTAAAATGATCCAATGAAGACAAAATGTTGAAATGTTATAGCCTAATGAGCAGCAACGGCACACACCTCTAAGCAATATTCGGCAAGTTGTGTACGTTTACATTTTGAGCAATCACAACCCACATGTGATGTAAATGGGAGCATGTTACGGACCGTCAGAAACATGTTTAGAGACTTTCAAAAGTGATACAAGCAGTTCTGTCAGGAATTAATTTAAATGATTGAAAGTTCAGCCCAGGCTGCTTCTTCTACTTTTAAATCATAGCTTGAGGTTTGTGAGGATGCAAGAATTTTTAATCCCTTTCTACACTCTTTAAAAGGTGTGAGTGATGCGAGTTTCTGCAGCTCTGACCATCTGACAAGAAGCTCTAATCGAGCCTACTGGTGCCTTAAAGTCACCTTGGATTTAAAAACAGCCTACAGCTTTCACTTTGTTGCCACCCTGTATCTGTAATTACTTCATCTGGGTCTGACGCAAAGCCCCCAACTCCTCTATGAATCATATGACATGAGCTGGATTTAAACTAATTTAAAACTCACTCCGTAAGTTAGCCTCAGATCTTTTGTTGCATGTTGTGGTAACTTGGATTACCCATTGCATAAGCGATTAAAGCAGTTGCAGAAAATTAGCTTTCATTGAATAGAGCTGAGATGGAGTCGGTGAAAACAGTAATCTGACCAAAGTTGTCTATAGGTTGACTCCTTCTGGAGTCTTCATGCTCTACTCAATGTTGTTTGAAGTTTTTGTACGAATATTAAATCAGTCCCTTTCCTGGAAACTTGTACACTCAATGTTTTCATCTTTTGCCTTTGACCTGAAATAGATCAAGCACACGCAGTCTTTGAGACAAACTGCAGCAATGCACACACGTCTTTCCCTGAGCTGCATAATGAAGCTTAACAGGACACCGTATCTATAAAAGTATTACAGGGTTTCAACAGATTTACAGCAGTCTTAAGCACATGCATTGAAACTTTATCTTATGAACAACTCCCCAAATGTTGTTTTTTTTTTTTATAGAGGAGGTATAAATGCTTTAAGATACTTTACATCAAGATGCTTACTGTAGATTTAAGATGGTGTTTTACATAACAGTTTTTTTCTGTGCGTCATGAGTGTTTCGAAATTTCTATTTGAAATTAGTTTAAATTAACTTCATTTGCATCTGGTCAGTTTGTGTGCCAGTGGTCCTTGGAAACATGAAGGTAGACCAGCACAACAGAAAAAGATCCATTGTGTTCAGCGACACACTTGTAGAGCATGAAACTTAAGTTAAAACGCAGAAATGTAGTTGGGCACATGAATGCACACTAAGGTTAATATACAGGTCAATATACAGCACGTGCTATAGCGCTCCATGCAGGCTGCCCTTCTCAAAAACTCGGCAATGTAACTTGAGAGTTGGATTCATCCTGAATGGGTCATGTGACCAAGAGGACAATTTTAGGTCGCATGACCATTTCAAAATAAAACAAAACAGATGTGACACATACCTGATCAGACATATTTTTGGTTCTGTGATGTAGAATTTAATCTAGAAGAGTGAATGTGGGCTTGTCTTTACAAATAACTCCATGATGTCTCAATTTTCTAGTCCAAAGTGGTCTGCTATCAGATTCCGAAAACACGGAGGGAGACTGTATCATTTTGCTACAGCGCAGTGTTGCCTGTGGCCTTTAGGGGCGCTAAATCTGAAAGTTACAGGTCTAGCGCCCCTAGTGGATAAAAGTTACACTGCTTTGTATTTTGATTGACAGGCAATGCTGCTCTGTGACAATGACTGCAATTATGCCTGTTTTTTTACATTTCAGCAAAGCCTGTGTTGAATTTTTTTTTATTTTTTTTTACTTTTCAGAATTTGGCCCAGTCAAATGCAGGACATCATTTGTGGGGCACTGGGGCAGGAGTGAAAAATGTGGCACAGTGCCGTACAAATTGGGACATCTGGTCACAATAACTGCTAGATGTTAGAAAAAAATGTATGCAATCGAAAAACGTTTTTTCATTATTTTTTTTACGGTGTAATTAAACAGTGTAATTAAACACCAGTGACCATAAACCCTTTCTTCTTCCAGTCTGCAACCCTGAATAACCCAGAGGAAAAAGCCAAGCTCCCTTTTTTTAGTTATTCAACTTCACGGCATGTTCTGACCTCATGTGAATGGATAACCCTGAAAACAAGGTTTAGATCAACATGTTAACTATTTAAATCATTATTACAGAATTAAGATTCCACTCTTGATGGGGTGTTCATGGCAGAACATGGTCTGTCTTAATAAGTATCACATAATTATAAAAGACTATTTAGGAGTAACCTTACACCTTAATGAGCAGATTATGTTTTGTCTAGTTTATGTGGTCTGTTCCAAAAAATATTATAGTAGTTTAATCTCATTTAAATTAGGCTTTATTTCAGGCAACCCCATAAAGAAATGTTGTAAATCTAATTAAACAGCATGTTGCGGATGTGACAGAATAATCACTCTCTGGCTTCCTAGAATGTATGCAGCACTCTGTGGTGTACCGTCGGCTCAACCTGCCACTCAAAGCTGGATGGCGCCGTGGATGGAACAAGCTGTGGGGAGGACAAGGTAAATACTCAGACCCATGACTGAGAAAGAGATCTAAAGGGTTTTCTAGTCAAAAACTGTCACTCTCTTATCTCTATAGGGAATTACATTAGTTCAAAGCAAAGCTTTTCAGATTTTTTGCGAGGGACTTTGCACTGAAAGCTCCACTGTATTAAGATTTCAGGAATCATTAGTTTTAATTAAACCGAACTAGAGATTTTTCAGACATTGGAAGAAAATGACTGGACTGTGACATTTAAATTAAAATCCTTTATCTTCAGTGAATAGTCACATTTAAAATTACCAGTCTTTTTTTAACATTAGTGTGGGTTTTAAGATAATTCCTAATAATTGTTTCTTATATTAAGCATGTATTAAATGAGTTAGAATTACCCCTTTAAGCAAAGAAATGCAACTTTGATTTTTTTTTTTTTTTTTTTTTTAGCAAAGCATCTTGAAAGCTTTCTGGATTCCCACCAGAATTCATTTTTGCTGACAAGTTGCTGACACCCCAGCCTGACACACCCGCTTGTCACAACAAATTCAGTATATGAATGCTAGTAATAGCACCTCTGTCGTTTCTCAAAGTCTGTGATTCATCTCTTCTTCTGCATGTCTTGTGTTTTTTTTTTCTTTTTTTAGGACATATATAGAGGTGAACTCTGATTCCATTTTCTTGCTGTCCTATAGCTTCCAATGGAGGCAGACAACCTCATCAGTAAATCCAACCCAGCTCAGAGACATGCAGTGCCTCTGAGCTGGGTGGGAAAGAAAATGTTATGTGCAAACGAAGCTGCATTAATTTCCTTTCAAATAGAAAATAGATAGTGTAATAGGCAAAGATTATACGGCTCTTTTTTCATGCAAACCTTGTTTTTGTTTCACACAGTGGTGCATCAGTGGGGAGTGCGTACCAGCAGGATATAGGCTGGAGAAAGTGCATGGCGGCTGGGCTTCGTGGAGTGAGTGGTCAGCTTGTTCGAGGACCTGTGGAGCTGGTGTCCAGAGTGCAGAGAGAGACTGTGTTAACCCTGTGTAAGTTTGGCTGCTTCTATGTGATTTAGAGAAAATCTCATGTAAAAAAAAAAAAACAACAGCAAAAGCTTGATGTAAAGTGCAAATATTAACAAGAGATTTAATTTTATATAAAGCAAAATGAATGCTTGGAGTAAAAATAAGAACTTTCAAAAGGTTCTGTCCCTGTATTCAACTTGAATATGCTTTTGGTTTTGAGTCTAGTATCCTGTTTTGAACAATGTTGTTCCTCGTTAAAAAGAGAAAAAAAGAAAAAGTACGATATGCAGATATATTGAGTTCCCTGAGGTAATACTTTGTGGCACTACTTTTCATTGCAATTATTTCTTTAACTAGCTTGTTGGGGGGTGTCTCAAACAGCTTTGCACATATATAGACATACATTTTCCCCCATTCTTCTTTGAAAGAATGGGGCTCTGTCAGATTTGATCTGTAAACAGCAGCAAACAGGCTTAAGTCAGAGGCAACCAGACTTTTGTCCAGTTCTTTCTGAAAATGTTTCGACACCTACCCAGGAGTTTGTTAATTCTGGTGGCTCACACTTGACTTCTAAGTCAGATACAGATCAATGACCCACCCGTCGCTCTCCTGGGTCGTTAAAAGCTATTGCTTGGTGTGAGTGGAGTCCTTGGTCACCTGAATAATGATGAGTGTATGCGGTCCAATGCAGCTAGGACTGCTCAGACATCGGAGAAACTAAACAACAGCTACATAAATGCATGGCACAGCACAGGAGGGCCAGCAATTCAGGGCAATATTCAGCAGTCCACTTGCACCTCAAGAACAAAGGCACTCTTTTGACGACAATGATGTCCAGATTTCAGACAGGGAGAACAGATGGTTTTTAAAGAGGGGTGAAAGAAGCCATCTTGGTCAAAAGAGAAAAGCCATTACTAAACAGAGGAGGAGGATTGCGCCTTCCCCTCACCAATGTTTACAGCTCGGTCAAGAGATTACATCAGCAGTCTCATCATGATTTAGGTGACCATGTACTCCACCATGTACTCCACTGTACCATGTACTCCACTCACACTAAGCAATAGCTTCTAAGGACCCAGGACAGTGATGAGTGGGTTATTGGTTTGTATCTGACTTAGAACGCACCTAGGAGGATGGGCCTCCATGTCCTTAAAAAGAGCAGCGCTACAACCGCAGGTTGCTCAAGTGCGAGTCACCAGAATTGACAAAGACTCCTGGATAGGTGTTGAAACCTTTTCAGAAAGAACTGAACGAAAGTCCTGTTGCCAGATAACTGACAATTTGCACAAGCATTTGTAAGCATTAATTTGATTTCTGGTTAATTGTCAAGAGACTGCTCTTCCTGCCTTCCATGCATGATGCTGCCACCACCATGTTTGATAGTAGGAATTGTGCGCTAAGGGTGATGTGCAGTGTAGCATCTAGCCTGCACATTGATCACCAAGTTCTAAAATGCTTTTGGTAAACTGCAAATGTGATTTCTTCAACAATGTAATTGACTTTAAGTTAAATATTCCAGAATCAGTGTTGTCTTTGTCTTTAGCTTGTAGGATGTTTGTTTTTCTTACATGAAAGGAAAATGAAGTTTTAAGATAAAACAGGTGAATCAATCTTGTGTAGACTTTTTTGCTGCTTCCCATATCTTGCTTAGAAAATTAATAGGTATTAAAATATCCTAGTCCTATACAATGATTTTTAAATGCTAAATATGTTTTTATTCTTAATAAGTTTCACATTTTAATTCAATTCAATTCAATTGTATTTATATAGCGCCAATTCATGAAACATGTCATCTCAAGGCACTTTCCAAAGTCAAATTCAATCAGATTATACAGATTGGGTCAGATTATACAAATTGGTCAAAAAGATTTCCTATCTAAGGAAACCCAGTAGATTGCATCAAGTCTTCACAAGCAGCATTCACTCCTCCTGAAAAAGCTTAGAGCCACAGGGAGAGTTGTCTGCATTGTCCATGGCTTTGCAGCAATCCCTCATACTGAGCAAGTATGAAGCGACAGTGGAGAGGAAAACTCCCCTTTAACGGGAAGGAAAACCTCCGGCAGAACCGGGCTCAGTATGAACGGTCATCTGCCTCGACCGACTGGTGGTTAGAGAAGACAGAGCAGAGACACAACAAGAGAAACAAAAAAGCACAGAAGCACACATTGATCCAGTAATCTGTTCTACATTAGATGGAAATAGCGGGTGATCTGTCTTCCCTAGATGACGCCAGGTGTACCTACTATGAAGAAACAAAAGAGAGAGAGCAAAAAGTTAAAAGCTGAAATGATGACAAACAATGCAAAACTGGAGAATAGTAGAAATCAGTAGAGTGAGAAAAATAGGCCTTGATGTCCTCCAGTAGCCTAAGCCTATAGCAGCATAACTATAGAGGTAGCTCAGGGTAACATACGACACTCTAACTATAAGCTTAGTCAAAAAGGAAAGTTTTAAGATTAGTCTTAAAAGTAGACAGGGTGTCTGCCTCACGGACCAAAACCATTAAGTCATCTGCTCTTCACTTATGAGTCTAAATCATTCAGGGTTGGTAATGTGTTGCAGCAGAGATGAAAAACACATTTGGTTAATTATAAAAAAAATGGTCCTATTCAAATTGTGGAACTGAACTTCATGACAAAATGTTCTTAATTTTGCTAAAAACTGAACGTAATAATACACTATACCAGTTTTATTTATAGAGCAGTCTTAACACCCATCATATGATACAACATTAAAATATTAATGACCTAAAATTAAATAAAAAAACAACAACTATGTATTGAAATAATAAAACCTTCATCTAATCTGTCAGACTAAAGTAAAATGGAGATGGATGAAAATAAAATCTAGTAATCAAAAACTATTTCAGAGTTAACATCTCAGAGAGTGTCAAAGACCAGGGAGAAGAGATGAGTTTTAAGACAGGGACTAGACCTGCCTGATGTTCAAGGGTAGGTCGTTTCATAATTCAGGAGCCGCTGCAGCAAAAGCACGGCCTCCTCTGAGATTACGCTTCGTCTTTGGCACACTCAGGAGCAGCTAATCAGCTGTCCTGAGGGACCAGGAGGGTGTGTAGGGATGTAGCAGCTCGAACGGGCAGGGCCAGGCCAGGCCATTAACAGATTTAAAAGCAAATTACAGCATTGTAAAACAAATGTACAGGCAGCCAGTGCAGGGAGGCTAAAATAGGAGAAATGTGGTCAAAGCTTTGTGTGCCAGTAAAAAGACGTGCCGCTGCAGTCTGTAGCCCCTGAAGCTGAGCGATACAGGGATCACTGCTTTCTTTATAAAGTGCTTTACAGTAATCCAGCCGAGTAGTAACAAAGGTTTGGATTACTGTTTCGAAACGCTACTGAGAAAGAATTGGCTCTGCTTTAGTCAGCTGCTTCAAATGGGGGAAAAAGTTGATTCAACAACTGCTCTGATGTGATTTTTCTAACTTTAGTCCCTCTTGGTATGTAACACTTGGCCTGATGGAACCAACATCTACAGGGTGAATCTCAGTGGAGCTTCCAACGAGCATCACCTCTGTCTTTTTCTCTTTGAATTTAAAAAAGGTTCACAGCCATCTTGGCTTTTATGTCAGTTAGACGTGAAAACAGACGACTCAAAAAGTTGGAGTCCTTTTCACATTCCCAGATATGTAAATACAAATTTGTATTAAAGCTCACTGGTGTATTTAGAAGTAGAGAAATAAAACCTACTGCCGTAGCTCATCTTTTCTTCCACACTCAGCCTACAGGCCCTTGGATAGCAAGTGAAATTAAAAAACCCGAGAAACATCAGAGCAACTTGCTTGCTAATGAAGGCTGAGAGAGGCTGTAGCTGTAACGCTTTTGGTTGTGGAGACTTTCTGCAAATTTAACATGCTTTTTATCACCAGAAGGTCTGACTAGAACTGTCCTTGTTAGTGGCTATGGCGTATATTTTTTATTATATTGATGGTCAAGGACATGAACTGTGGCAGTCATGAATCAAAGGACGAGATGTGAAAAGCGGTTCTCCTTGACAATATATTGGACTTGTGCTTGTTTCTTTTCAAAGCTGCTAGTTTCAACCTATAACTTATACCTAATTACATTGAATGACTTGAAGTCAGATTTTCGACAGAAGTTTCAGCCATGGCTGCCCTTTGCTAATTACACGTCACTTCATTCTTTAATCACACTGCTGCTCTCTAACTCCTAAAGCTATAACAACTGGAACAAAATAGCATCAGACATGAACAGCTTGGAAGTTACACTAACCTGGCTTAACCCGTAATCTTTAGCCCTTCCAAACTTTATCAGTACCTGCCTCACTGTAGTCAGTCATGCCTCATGTTTTGGCTACATTAAGAATGAAATATCCTTATTTGTTAATGCTTATACATGCGCATATGTTCACTCTCATGCATGCTGACATGTACATACGCAGTCACATATGTCTAGGTGATTGACAAAAAGAAAGGGTAATTCACCAATTTGTCCTTTTTTAGTAAAGTAGCTGAGATGGTTTTATTTATCAACCGATTTGATATTTTATCCCTTTGTCCAGAAATCAGTTGCTTGGATGTAGCATATGTTAGGTCTGTTTTTGATGTCCCAAATGACCTGAATTCTCTGAGGTGCATCTGAAAAGGATGAATAACCATGAAATTGGTCCATCTGATTTTATCCCAGTTTAACCTTTGAAAGGCTTAAACTATTTTCTCATCATCTTCCTGGAATTTTTTTTTCTCACTAAGAATCACTCTGAAAACAACGAATTTTGTGACAGCTGATCATTAATGCTATTTGTTTTATGTCCTCAGTGTGACAGTTCTATTGATCGACAGCTGACTCTGTAATGTGTTCAATAAAACAGACTTATTTTACACACACACACGCGCGCGCGCACACACACACACACTCACACACACACACTGCTTTGTAATGCACTTTGAGGCAGTAAAAGCAGCATGTGATGCAATGGAAGTTTCATCTAGACATCTGACTACTATTTAGTGTATTATTATTAACACCCAGGTCAGAAGCACTGTCCAAAACTTCAAATCTTCTATACAGTCCATTTAAGCTACATTTTCTGGTTATGTGGTGATTTTACAGTTCCAGTGCAGCGGTTTCACTTTGACACGTTTTTAGCTGTGAAACTGTTGGATAGATGTCGGATGCATATGTGCAGGGAATGTTGAGGGGACACTGTGCCATTTTGTCATGGTGGCATATTGTAGAAAATTGCTACTTACTATCCACTGAGCTTTGTAGCTGATGCTTCTGTTTCTCTTTTCAGGTAGTGAGATAGTATGATTGATGGAGGTTCTTTGTAATGGAGGTAACTCTATTGATGCCGCTTTTGTGTTAGCTTTGGGGCAGGGAAGCGAGGTGGGACACCAGGGATCCTTCTGCCTCTGTTTAAGGCCATGAGATGAACAGTGAGCAATTCTAAATCATTGGCAGGAGTCACTGTTTTTTTTATGCCTGCTGCATTATTGCCAGTTAAGATCAAGAACTTTGTGCAGCAAACCTGCCCAAGTGTTGCTCAAACAGAATAAGACCTGCAAATGGCTGCCTAGTGTTGGCTTGGGTACTCCTGGGACCTTGAAGCATATGGTTGGCCCAACATAAGGTTTGATATAGGCGCTGAGTGGATTCATCAAAACAGTGGGCTGGCTTAGAGCTGGCCATGCTATGCAGAGCTATTCGCTAGTGAGCTCTGTGGTGGGTCAGCAGTTGCCTTAGACAAAAAGCAAATAGAGAAAAGGATTTGGCAGGTATCTTTACTTACTTATGGGATCTCTCTTGTCAATTCTATTTGGTCTAATTGCAGCTTTTCTGTCAGGTTTCAGTCCAAAGTTCAGGGTGGTTTGAGCCAGTTGGTCGTTTGTAATTGGCAATTAGCCTAATAGGGACGTTTTCGTCTGATTAGATAAAAACCAAAGCATTCCACGTTTTAAAAAGTTTAAACTTTCCTGTCGTGCAAGTTAGGGTTTCCTTCTGAACTATACTCTGAGTTCGAACCTTATAAAACGTGTCTTAAAGCCTGTGCTTCTTTGCTACAGAGAGCACATTTAAACGTGCCATGACATCACTGTATACTATAAACCATTTCATGTAGTAGATATTGCTGCATATGTAAATTCTCCAAAGAATTTCATAAAAAAAAAAGTCAGCTTTTTTTGTCAGGCCAAATGTCCCTCCTCAGTAAAAGTGTTGGTTGCGTTAATGAAATGCAGCTACTACCATATTTACATAGAAAGACGACCTACGTAGAAAGACAACCCGTTTTCTGATCTGACTGTTTTTGAGCAAAGCAAAGCAACATAGCTGACCCCTCTGAGCATGTCCTTTGGTATTCAGTTTTGACATTTACACGGCCTCATCAGTGCACCACATATCATATTATACCCCTAAAACCACAGACAAATTCAATTTGTTGTCAAGGCCCCTTTAAAAAAAAAAACTTTACCTGAATATTATGTAGAATTTTAAAATAAAATAAATTAATTTAATTCTACAAAATAAGAATAAGGCAAAAACAAGTGTTTTTGCCTTAGTGTATTTAAGTGTAATAAATGATCCCTTAATCACTGACATGTTTCCCACCAAAGTTGCCACCTAAACTGTCTAGTTCAGGGGTCTTGAACCCTGGTCCTCAGTATCCACTGTCCTGCATGATTTAGATTTGATTTAGTGTCTCTGGTCAAACAAACCCAGATAAATTGATTGCATGATTTATCAGCAGCCATGGAGGGCTGCAAAGGCCTGGTAATCACTTATCACTCATTTATTTATTTCAGGTGTGTAGAGGCAGGGAAATACCTAAAAGGAGCAGGACAGTGGATCTTGAGGACCAGGGTTGAAGACCTCTGGTCTTGTTGTACCCAATTAATTTTTTTTGGATATAATCAATATTATCTCTCTGAGCAAAGATGCACCATTTAGATTACCAAAACACATTTTGGTAGCCTACGTTGAGTGTTTAGATCTGTCGGCAAACATTTTGTAGAAATGCATGCTCAGTATGTGGGATTGCTGAAAAGCTATCAACAATGCAGACGACTCTCTCTGTGGCTCTTTCAGGAGGAGTGAATGCTGCTTTTCAAGACTCAAGGCAGTCTGCTGGGTTTCCTTAGATAGGAAACTTTTTGCCCAATCTGCATGATTTGATTGAATTGACTTTGTAAAGTGCTTTGAGATGACATGTGTTGTACATTAGCGCTATATAAATAAAATTGAATTGAATTGAAATGCCTTGGGGAATAAATCTTGGACAAATATGTTTATTAAAAAGGTGGCCAGGATGCCAAAAGGCAAAACAAATGAATTGGGGAAATTATCCATATGAGACGTTACAGGTCAAACAGTGCTTTAGTGTAAAGTGAATGTTGCCAAGCAGAAGATTTTATGTAACTGTTTACCCTCATTTATATAAAAATTATAATTTGTTTTGTTGATTGCAAAGTCCACATCCATTGCAAAGACAGAGCAACAAAGGCAGAAACCTATCTGTGTCTAAAATCTGAAGATATTGCAATGTGACTTTATTTTTAGAAATAATGCATTTTGTTTTGCCATAGTAGAAAACATCTTTAGAAAAACATCTACGATTTCTCTGTGTTTCTGTCATTTTCCCCAAAAAAATCTGTTCAGTCACAAGAAAAAGGCTGGAAAGACTGTATGGACAACAAAGGGCTCTAAACTGGAGCAGTCCTCATGACTTTCAAGCAGAATAAGCAATTTAGCTTTCCTTTCTGCCTTTGAGGGTTTGACAGGGGACAGTTTGTGGAAAAATTAATTTTAGATGCCTTAAGGCACATGTTTTCAGCTGTCCCCACTGAAAACCCAAAAATACAAGAAAAAATGCAAAGCTCTCACTTTTCTCACCCATAGGTTGTGGAAATATGTGGATATTTTGAGCTATTCATACTAGATGTACAATACAAATAACTACTTATACCACCAACTGTAAGGTAAAACCCTGTGTTAAAATAACAAAGGTAATGTCCATTGATTTGGGTTTTCATCACGTCCAATCATGAATTTCATATTTTTCTTTAGTCTTGATTGTGTATCTTTCTCTGCTTGTATTTTAATTTGCCAATCTTGACAAATGTAACTGCTTGTCAGCTGTAATTAAAACACCAAAGTTGACACGATTCCTAAATTTCCTGCAGTCCCAAACACAGAGGGAAATATTGCCTTGGAGAGCGACGGAAGTACAGGACATGTACCAGCGCGCCGTGTCAACCCGATCGGCCTTCCTTCAGAGACATTCAGTGTACTCACTTCAACACTCTGCCATACAAGGGCAAGTTTTACAAGTGGGAGGCAGTTACTAACAAAGGTGAGTTCATCTAACCAAGTGAAATCATCTTTCCACATTCTGATTTTAAAAGTAAAAAGTTGCACCTGCAAGCTCTTTGCTACCATTTTCTTTCCCAGCTAGCTTGCGTCACAGTGGTTTGTGCCTGCTTCCCTTGTCTCTGCAAAGGATAATTCAGGTTAATTTCTATTTAGTTTAGTTTAGTTCTAATGCTTAAAACTAAAATACTGCTGTTTCCTTGTGTCAAAAATGTGTTTATTCAAGTTCTTTGACTCAGAATATGCACTACCTCTAGTCATGATCTGATTTATAGATCAAATTAGTGACACGTGAGACTGAAAAACGTGGACTTACCTTTTGAACTGTCTGAATTTAATTGTGTTCAAACTGTAGCTATTTTGAAATAAAACAAAGGTCTTTGTTGGCAAGCCTCCCATGAATTTGTTAGCAAACCTATTTACACATTTGTGATAAAAAAATTTCCAACACACCATTAGGTGTAAATATTTTTTAAGTATTCATGTGGTAACCTTTTCAGTGACTGTACATCTAAAAAATATCAATAAACAAATATGTATTTTGGACAAGAGAAGCAAAACAACAGAAACAAAATAAATAAGATAAAACAATCAAAATAATCAAACAACAACAAAAAGAGTAATGCTAATATATGTCCTAAAGTGAGAAAGAAGAGGCAGATAATTATTTAATCCGACTTCTTGTCATTTATTAATAATCACTAATTATCATTTGATGCTATATGTAATTGGACACAAAGCATGGCATGAAAAACATGAAACATTCTCAAGACATTCTCACACATGTTTTCAAAAGTGGCACATTAAGTTATCAGAGATAGTGTCCTGAGACAGTTTAACGCTGTGAAGCCCTGGTTCTGCCCCTGTT
The DNA here is from genome assembly GCF_011125445.2 of Fundulus heteroclitus. Classification (NCBI taxonomy): domain Eukaryota; kingdom Metazoa; phylum Chordata; class Actinopteri; order Cyprinodontiformes; family Fundulidae; genus Fundulus; species Fundulus heteroclitus. The sequence continues at coordinate 149,970 of NW_023396613.1, forward strand.
GTTGACATCAGACATTCACATCACTTCAAATATTTCTGCAACGCTCCTCTATTTCTTTTGTCTGTTTTCCTGACAGTCAACCCGTGTGAACTGCACTGCCGTCCGCTCAACGAAAACTTCTCTGAGAAAATGCGAGACGCCGTTGTCGATGGGACGCCGTGTTACGAGGGCAACAAAAGCAGAGATATGTGCATCAACGGCGTTTGTCAGGTACCACGGCATGAATCACTCGTTCCAGCCTGCACTTTGGGTTCCCTTGTTTTTCTGCTGTACGCATGAGCAGATAACAGACTGCAGCATTCTGATAACCAGTTTCAGTTCTGTTTTATTTACATAGTGCTAAATTACAACACATGTAATCTCAAGGTCAAATTCAATCAAATCCTTGACCTTGAGTAATATCACAATATCACAGTATTTACATAAAAAAATAAGCAAAAATGTATACCATAATTGCACCACTTTTACTTAAAACACAGAAACCTCTAAATACATTCAACTCCTAGTGCTGAAATAGCTCAAAACGGTGATTTCTGCAGTTACAATAATGGGATTATAACATTTATTTCATTTTTAATTTGATAACTCGACTTAAGCAACATATAGAATAAACATTGTCTAAAATAACTAAAGTCTTAACTGTGCACCCGCTTGGTTAGAGTCTGCAGTCTTCTGCTTAACAAAAATACAGATGAACAGCCTTTCATTGACGAGGGTGATAGGTGGCGCTCCTTTAGTTTTCATCCCGCAACTCTCCTTGTTTTTCACTAGCAGAATTATTTACTAAACAACCTAAATTGCCTTTCTTGTAAGCGAGTGAAAAGAGTACCAGCTTTCCTTCAGCCAGCTGACTGGCAGAGTGCAGCAGCAGGCGGGGGAGGATTGGTGTCGAGTTGCTTTAGGAGCTAGACGGCCAGAGAACACTTTTAATGCAGCCGTTCCTGTTGCATTTCTCTTGCAGACAGTAGAAATGGTGTGATGGAAAAGTTTTCGGGGTTTTAAACAAAAAACATGACGCATTAAAACAATAGAATACCTAAATGCCCAACCCATGCTATCCACACATGTTGCTATAATGAAAGTTTAGTCCTGTTCTGAAAATATCTGATTCCTGTTTGTTGTGTGACTTTGCTGATAACACCATTTTCTGTCTTTATTTTGTCTGTGCATGTAGATTCAGTTTCATACATTAACATGCAGTTGCTTCCTGCCAAGCTGCGCTTGGTCCAACAGTCCAGCATCGCACCTCTTCTCTCGTCCTGGTGGTTCTCATTGTGACCTTAACTTTAATATTCCATTCTTCTCTTGTTTTGGGAGCTGAATAAAGTTTATGTCAAATGGCTGCCCCTTGCCCATTAGTTTTTCTTTCTGACTGATCACTGTGGCCCCACCCCAGCTCCATTCATTTAATCCTGTTTAGATTTACCCTTCGCTGTCTCCTTTCCTTGAAAAGATCTGAGGATTAGTTTCGCAGGCGGTGAAGTTAACCCTCACCTTGTTTTCTCTGCAGCCATGTGCTGCCGTGCATTTGACATTCTGCGTGACGATCAGCAGGTTGATAGAAAATGAAGCCGCCGTTATCAGTCCAGATAGGCGAGAGCGCGACACGCCGCAATCACCCCGGGCTAAAATGCCAGCCGCTGATAGACGCCGTTTGTATGCAGAGTGGACACCAGTCAGACCTGGCTTTATGACATTTAGTGACATTTTTTGTCACACACCCGCATGTTCTGTGACTTACCTGCTTTATTTACTGGAAAGTCCCCGTTGTTAAAGATCAACCTTTTCTGTTTGTCTTTGTTTTCTCCTTCCCGTACTCGGGGTGAGATCAGTGTCTCCATGCAGATTAGGCTCTTTAATTTGTCTGTTGTAAAAACAGTAACTTGATAATCTCTCAAATGAAGTTAGTAGATGATCTTGTTTTCTTCCACTTGAGAGGTCACCTTCACACCTTTTATTTTGTTTATAGCACTGTCCATTTTGAAACGTTCTTCATTTATTTTTAAGTTGCAGGGTTTAATAATTAACTGAGGTGTTGCAGGTTCAGATAGAAATGCATTGATCTGCCGGCGTATCCATAAGCCAACAAACAGTATGGCATTCTCAACACTGCAAAAATCTTTGATTTATTTTTTTTTTTTATTTTGCTGTTTTTCCAAATTTCTGGATGAACTGCAGATGTTATTTAATCATATACAGATATAAGAGTTTTACCAAGGTTTGTCATTGTAAAAGTAAAACAAAAAATCAAACTTCCCCAGGAATAATTTGTTTGATGGTTTTGCCCCCATCAAAAACAACCAGTTTGACTAATTTATTAGTTTCTCAGTTTCATTATCTTTGCTTCACTTCAAATGGTGGGAAATCTCCACAAATATATGTGCATCGTCCTCAAATATAATTTTGTTCATTTGTTTTAGATATAAAGCACTTTAAACTGCCTTGCTGCTGAGATAAACTTGACTTAACTTAATATGAGCTAATTTGATTAAAATATATCTACTTAGAGTTTCTTCTGCTTCTTTTATAAAAACAGTTAAGCAACGCAAAAAGAATGTAACAAAAATGGCAAGTTTTGCTTTGTCTCACCCTCCGCTGAAACTCGATGCCTTATTATTCACCCTGAGCTGTTTATGTTGCAGGCTTTTTTCAACTTAATGTGCATATAAATTGATCCTTTTCCAGAGCTTATCTCATAAGAGACAAACGATAGAGGGTCCCCACCCACGGATGTCGGCCTGGTGACACCTCTTGGCTTGTTTATTGCAGAATATCGGCTGCGATTATGTGATTAACTCCAATGCTGTCGAGGATCGCTGCGGCGTCTGCAATGGCAACGGCTCCACCTGCACAACTGTCAGGAGGACTTTTGAAGAGAGCGAAGGAATCGGTATGCTTTCTACTGATTAGGCCTTTTTAAGAAGGATGCATTGACACTCCACAGAAGGTGAATTTGTACATTATAATAAAAAAAATTTATAATTTTATTTTAGTGCTGTGTTTTAGGGATGTTTTCATGCTATCCCTGACAAGTGTTTCTGAGTATTGTGTCTCCAGTCACAAACTTACATGACTTATGTCTAAAGCAATTATCAAAGCCCTGCCCTGTATGTTTGTTTTATTTGTTAGAATTTGTTGAGGAAAGATCTTTGTCACTGATTATTCTACCCGCCGTGACGTGGTTTAGGCTACGTAGACATCGGACTGATCCCAGAGGGAGCCTGGGACATCCTGATTGAAGAGGTGGCTGAAGCTGGGAATTTCTTGGCACTGCGTAGCGACAACCCCGGCAAGTATTTTCTGAACGGCGGCTGGACGATCCAGTGGAACGGGGAATACAAGGCGGCAGGAACGGTATTCACCTACGAGAGAACAGGACACCTGGAAAATCTGACCTCTCCAGGGCCCACGATGGAACCGCTGTGGATTCAGGTAGTATACCATCATGTCCAGTGCATAGTTAAGAGATGCAGGACTACTAATAAAAAGGCAGTAGCAACAAAAAAGGCTAAACTAAAGTATTATTTAAGCAGACATACATTTCTGAACAAGAAACAGTTATCATATAGGATAAAAAGCAACATTTATATTATTTTGTTATGGTTTTTATGGTGATCAAACCCCACTTAGATCATGCCTATATAATCATGTATGTATGAACATATATGGTTTTTCCTGTGTTGCAAAGAGACAGGCTCCTCCAAATAGGGAATGTGTCATGAATTTTTAAAGCTGTCTCAGAAAGAATCCCCAGAACCTGTGGAACGAAATCCTTGGAGCAAATTAAACATGATACGGCCTCATGACCGTCACAAACCAAACCCGTGTTAACACAAACAACGCAGTCCTTCAGTCTTAAGCAGATTAAAAATTTCAAACTCAGCAGTGAGCCATTAGTTATTTCCAAAAGACTACACTATAAATCAAACAAGATGGGAAGACGCTGCAGCCGACCGCAGCAGCTGGCGCTGTCTGATCCACAAACAGCTGAGGAAGGACGAGGACCAGATGAAGAACCTGGAAGTAGAAAAAGAGCCAGGCGGAAAGGAGACAAATACAGAGATCCCCCTGCAACCAACCACAGCTCTTAGCTGTGCGGCACAGACAGCCACTCCCGCAATGGACTCACCAGTCACAGACGGCGCTGTTCCAGCCGCAGCACCACAAGCTCAAAGGGAACAGGTTCCATGGGACTGAAGGAGGCCTACAACATAAAAAAGTCATTTCTTAGTTAACTATGAAAGGTTACTAAGTTTCACCTTAAAACAAAATAAATGCCACTGATTCTTTGGTAGATGTATTAGTTTCCCTGGGAAAATGAACAAATTACAGAATTTCCCTATCCTGCATGATTTTCACTGAACCCACAGAAAATGTGTCTACAAAGGTAAAAATTGTGGAAGCTTTTAGTTTTTATGCATTTAATAAACAGTAAAGCATATTTTTTTTTCAGTGTTTGGCTATTTAATCATGAGTCAGAGGGAAGAATCTGAGCAAATTCAGGAAAATGTTTTAGGCCACTGATCAATTAATTTGTGCGCCACTAACTGAATTGGTGTAGCAGGAAAGTAAAGGCTGCCTGAATCTCTCAATGAACTGATTCATTAACTAAAAGAAGAGTGGATCAAAACTCCTTCACAGTCATGTAAGGAACTGATAAAATCACACAAAACAACTCAGACTTAAATCTGCCCGAATGTCAATGCATGCTCCTAACTTGGAGCAAGTTTGGATGAACACTGGTGAGAGTAGCAAGAAACAGCAGAAGATTAAATAATTTCCATGTGTTACAGTTGGTAAGTTAAAAATATTCTTGTAAGACACTTTGAGCTTCCTTGACTGTTTTGCATCTGCTGCTCTTTTGAGGTTGCGTATCAGTCCGTCTAATTTAATGTGGAGGGGTTTGGCAAAACCTTCAACCCATGTTTTGATGCTGACAGTTGTGAATTTGGAGGGTTTTCTTTTTCATTTTGTTATGGAAGCTATTCTCTGTTCATCCTTGGTGTCAGATGGATTGAAGTTTTCTTCTCTTATAACTTATTGATCACTTTTTTCCTTCTAGCAACGTGATATTTTATATTCCACTGGCTGTGACAAAAGCATCTTAAACGACTGAACTAACTCCTTACTACCGTCATTCAGAATTGATTTTCTCAGTACGCTCACTTTCAATTGAAAGCACAGTCTTTACACCTTAGAATAATTTTAATGCAAAGAGGCAGAATCATTCAGTGAAGATTTCTGACTAAATGTATTACATACACATTAGAAACAGACTTATATTCCACTGAGTTTTCTCCGAGTACTCTGACTTCCTGCCACAGTCCATTAGCATGTTGTGAGTGTGTGCATGCATGGTTCTCGGTCCACTGTGTGTCTGGGGCAGGGGTGACCAAACGTTTCGTCACATGGGCCAAAATTGTCAAATCAAAAGTACTCAAGGGCTAAAATATGTAATAAAAAATAAGTATTACCAAACAAATATGTATGTATATATAAAATTATGCCCTGCGATAGACCTGGCGACCTGTCCAGGCGTGTACCCCGCTTCTCGGCCATTGACAGCTGGAGATCGGCACCAAAACCCCTCGCTACCCCACAAGGGATAAGCGTGTTAAAATATGGATGGATGGATATAAAATTATTGTTTTATTTTTTTTATTTTTAACCGCTCCACAAAATATGAGGATTGGGAATATTTTAATAATGCAAAGTAGTTGGATTTTCTGTAGGAAAGGGAAGTAAATCGTTGTAGAGCTAAAACTTAAAAACAGCTTTATACATTTGCCTTTTTTCAGAAGTGAGTCATCCAGTTTGCATGTTCTTTTGGGCTCAATTGAAAAGAAATGTGTTTATTCTCAGCAATGAGAACAGCATTTGGGTCTGTCTGTGTTTTAAAATGCTTACCGTATTTAGAAAATGAATAAATAACTTTTTGGTGCACAAAGGCTGCATTTGATTGAAGGTCGTTGGATAGATGAGGTCCTAAGCACCATGAAATTAAAGAGAATGTAAAAATTGTGGTTATTAAAACATGATTATTTTCTGTTGTACCTAACATTCTCCATTTAAAGAAGATTTGAACCTGACTTTAATCATTTCGCCCTAATGAAAATCAAAAAAGTCTGTACCCACCTGTACTGGTGGGCTGAATCACTCTTGAAGTTGGGGGCCACACATAATCCGTCCAGGGGCCACACTTTGGACATGCCTGGTCTAGAGTGAACCCCGCCTATTCCCCAAAGGCCGCTGGAGATAGACACCAATCGCCCAACAACCCTCAAAAGACTTGAAATATGTGAGCCCCAACAACACAAGTACAATATTAGCTTCCACAGATTAGTAAAGCATCAGTGTTTCACACAAATCAGTCAGCTGGCCATGGACATAAACTCCTAATCTATAACACATAGGCACAAAGCACACCGGTACACAGAATCAAGTTCTTCAATTCCTGCCGCCCAACCACAGTGGAAAGACCAAAAAGCTGACTGAAGGCATCAGGGACAAGACGGTAGATAATGATATGGTATGTGGTTTTCCTCCTCATCTGGTGCTGTGACCAGATGAGGAAGAAAACGTTTTGAAAACACGTTTCTATAGATTATCCCCTCCTAAGCAGCATGTAATACTGTGCTTGGTGCTCCAAAAGTTGCAGGAAAAGGAGCCACATCTTAACTCCTCAGTTCATCAAAAAGCTGTTATACAGCTCAGTTTTACCAACGTTGATGCACGGTGACTGTTTTATTCTGGCTTTTGTGCCGGCTAAATCAAGCCAGCCCGTTTTATTCGGTTCAGTGCAGTTTAGTTTTGGATGAGAATGCAGATGGCAGAATGTGTAAAGGCTGTATTCTGTGTGCCAGCTTCTCTTTCAGGAGCCCAATCCAGGAGTGCGATACGAGTACACAGTCAGTCAAAATTCTTCAGAGGATGACAAGATTCCCGGGCATGCTTACTTCTGGAAATACGGAACGTGGACCGAGTGCAGCGTTACTTGTGGAAGAGGTAAGCGATTGGGTTCAGCCGCAGATAAGTTGAAAGTTAGATAAATAGAGAGGAGGAGACAATGCAGACGGGTCTTCTCTAACTTATATATTTTATATGTGACACATTCCCAGGAGTTGATCTAAAGGGACTTTGACTACATTTCAAAATGTTACCTGGGCTGATGTTTTCGATCGGTCGATCTTACTGATGTAAGGCAAATTATACTCAAGCCAAGTCAGAGATATGTGCTCCACAAGTGGCAAAAAGTAAAAATGCAGATCTGAAGGCTGGTTTTTATCTGCTTGCTACATGTCAGGTATCAAAGAGTTTGGCAGAAACTCACATAGATTACACCTAATGCTGCCTTCATACACAGGCTGGAAAACGCAGGCGAAAATGTGTCCTGGTGACGCTTCAGCTTCAAAGCAGTTTCTCTCTGCTGCTCTGATGAAGGGCTGGAAATTCATCAGTGTCCTCTCATCTGATGTGTCGCTGACGGTGGAGCAGAGTGCGGTCTAATTTACTTCTATAGTATCTCTCTCTTCCTGTTTCTTATACGCTCTTGTCGGAAATCTAACCCGGTGCTTCATCTGACCACATCAGTTCGCCCACTTGGACCAAATGTAATGGCTTTGTTCCTGCTGACCAACTTGAACGCTGATGCCTTCTTTGTAGTGAGGCAGCAATGCAAGGCACTCTTGTATAATACTCATCTGCTGGTGCACACAGTCTGATTACATGCTGTGTCAATATTCTCCTGAACGTAAAAGACACATTACACTAATGGACAGGCCTCATTAGATTCACCAGCTGCGTTATTTTTCCCTGTTTAATGCCGACTTTTGCAATCAACCTAAATGGAGAGAAACATGTCCATTTGGGCCCATGCAGTGGCTCCGTTTTTGTACATCCCTGAAATAATTATTTGAAGCTTGTGTCCTGATTTCACTGTAAGTTGGAGACATGGAGAAATGTTTGTGCCGTTGAGCAGATAAGTCTGCTCACTAAAGGCCTTTTGGCTGCTAGGGGGGTTTAGTTTGATCCTGACAGAGGTGCAGTGATTTTGCAGTAACCCTTTCAGATCTGTCGAAACCTTTCTTGAAAGCTTGAAACCTTTTTTTAAACGTATTTTTTCCCCATACTTTCACTAACCATTCTTATACATTCGTTCTGAGTTTCTTGCAGTTCATTTATTTAAATGTGGATATAAATAAATGATTGACCTAGTTCTGATTCAGAATAATGTTTCATCATCTCACAAGGACAGGACTTCTGCAGAAAGGTGAAAGGCAACATTATAATAATAATCAGATTTTCTTAAAGCTCCAAAGCAGAAATCAACACTAAGTTGTTCACAGCTCTCTTGCTGCGAGGTGTGCAGGATGGTCTCTGAAGACCGCTTTCATCTCTTTTGTCCAGAGTTGAAGATGTTCTGGAATGATGTTAAGCAAGTAAGCTCTGAAATCCTGGGCATAGCTTTAGATTTTTCCTTTGTCTCCATGTACCTCAGAGAACTCCCTGAAGAACTCTTAAATTTTAAAATATCATAAAAGATGTTTATAATTGCCAGCAAGAAGGCAATTAGCAAATGTTGACTTGCGCCAAGCCCCGTCCCCCGCACGCAACTCTAATCCCATCCTAATATTTACTACCATCTCCTCTCGCTTTCATTCAACCCCTTGATCTATCTTTAGTCTCATCTTAGCTCCTCTTAAATAGTAAATTATTGTGGACATTTTTAGTTTTCCATAACTAACAGCGCTGAACATGACGCTTTAGCGTTTCTGTTGTATTCTTTAATTGGACAGTACAGTCTCATCAGTTTCAGATGTATACAAATGCTGCAAATCTATCTTGTCTGAAAATGTGCAAAGCACCCAGGGCACAGAGCCACAACACACTGCATGCAGGTGTATTTTGTTTACTGTGTGCAGGCTGGATCATTGCATCTATTGGCATTTTTGGTTTTTGTGAGCTGGGCAACCCTGATCTCATGAGATGCCTTAGACACGGCAAGAAGAGGCAATGTTTGATGGTGATGTTTTCAGCATTGCCGACGACAGAACTAGTGTCTTCCTTCACTTTTTGAGTTGCTTTTCACTCTTGAGTTTGAGTTTGATTCCGCGAGTGTCAGTGGCATAGATTCCTTATAGTGCCTGAATAAGTGGTATGGTACAAAAAAGTGCTGTCCAAAAACACTTTGTGATTCTTCTCTGTTATATCATCACAGAGAGGCATGACCACATCTACAACATTTCCAAAATGACTGACTTGCTCTCCCGGATAAACTTTTATACACTTACATGTACAGAGGTCCCCGCTCTCACCCATTTCTTCAGACCGCAGGGTTTGTTTGTTTTTTTGGGATATACTGCTTGATGACTAGCTGACCCTTAAAAGGAATGATCTGCTCGTCAACTGATTGAAACTCTTCAGGATCAACAGCTGAATTTTAAGTTGTAATTTAAGGCATTGTTATGCTTTCAGCTGTATTTTTGATATAAATTTGTTCGTTCAAGAGAATCTAACAAATTGCAAAAAAGAAAATCACATTTCACACTACTTGATCGTAATCATGTTGAAAGTGGTCAGTTTATTGAAAGATATATGATGAAATTGTATATTTTTACTTCTGCATCTGTCTTGTTTATTTGCCTGTTTTGTTCCGTCTTTCTTTTATTTTCTTTTTTTCTTTTAAGGACCTCCTTGAAAACGAGATGGTTTCATCTGTGCTTATCCTTTAAAATTTAAATACATATGTAAAGTCATACGCATTAGCTGATAAAAACGTTTAAAACCAAGGAAAACAAGACAATGGTTTTAAAAGTTTTTAAAATAATGACTTTTTTGGTTAGTGGTTGAGTAGCTCTTATTTATCACAACTGTTTAGATATGCTTGATGCAAATGTTTGCAGTTTGCTTGGGGGAGCGTTGCTCCATGTGGTGAAGATGGCTTCACAAAGAGCCATCTGGAAGTCATCAGGACCCTCCTGATTGTTTTGTTTTTTACTCATCAGAGAATAAAACCTCCTTACACAATTTAACGTCCAATGTCTCCCTTGTAATGGTGGTAACTTTGTAATGTGAGAGAAGACAAGCCCTCTGAGAACTGTTTTTGTTCTTTAAGCCGTTTTCACTCTTATGGGTGCTGAACTGCGCTCCTGATAAAAAAAAAAAATAGGCCTGTGACTTCACAGACAGTCTGTTGGAGCCTTCAGGTATAAGCAGGGGAATTTTTCTGGTCTACTCCTTGACTTTTTCTTGCCTTATAACCCTTGGGTTCTTTTAAGAAATTTAAAATGACTGCCTCACTGCATCAAACAACAAGGGCAGCTTGCAAGAAGCCTGGCTTGTGCAGCTCAGCAATCCTGCCGTGTTCAAAGACAAAAACCCTTTTTGCTTTTGCTGTCAGGGGGTCATGTCAGTGTGAGTACTTAACAGAAAACGAGCTGGAAGTCAGATATGTGCAGAGATTTAGACTTTTTAAGGCTACGACCTTAAACCTTCTGCTGACAATCAGCCTGTTTGAGTTTAAATGTAGTTTTCACTTGCCCACAATATTTCTCTGTTTCATTCTCATACAACAACCTAGTTAGAATCAACCAGCAATGCATTTTCTTGCCGAGTCTTAGAAATGCTTACAGATTTGTTTTCCCTGTTTTCTGTGCTGGTGCACAACGTTGTTTTTTTTTTATATATATCTGCTTGCACAACTTCCTTTGCCTCGTCAGCCTCTTCATTAGTGAAAGCTACCATCATAAAAGTTGGTTATTAGATTGAACTTGCTTAATGTTCGAAGTCCTGTCCATATAAGATTTTGAATTGCATTAGGCTTTAAAATAGTTATTTTATAGTCCAGGATGATATTCATGGTCCAGTTTCTTGTAAGCCTTTAAAGGAGTCCAGTTGAAGCACAAACTTTGATATGATAAACAATCCTAGACAGAAGACAAAGAGTCTTACTGGAGCTACAGTCTTTATCTAATACAGGTTGTGCTTAGTTATGCTCATCTAACATATTTAGAGCAAATCTTTCATGTCATACTGAAGGTATTAGCGGTAGTAGCATGTTCCTGTACTACTGACCAACCCTGTGGTATACTTATATACAAGCTCTAGTAATGAGGGAGCTACATAGAGTAAATGACTCACCTGCCTAAACAAGTCCCATTCTGTTACCCACCAAATAAATCTCTTCAACATTTTATTTCTTATGAACTAACGGAATTAACTGGATAAAATATTTTAGTCTGACTATAGAATAAAACCAGTTTTGAAGTAACTTTCCAGTAAAAATCATGTCTAATTTGGACGATGATGTTAAAGGGATTTCTCGAGGACTCCCTTTAAAGATCAACTGATTCAACCATGTCAAATCTAATAGGGGCCAGTACTCACTGAGGCAAAAAGCTGTATGGAGTCCTTGATTTTCGCTTTGATCCTTTCACCCCACTTGCTCCTAAAAAAAGATAAAACTGCATTTTTTTTTTTTCAATAAATATTTGTACCATGTCCCCCTCACCACCTCGGGGGGATTTTCTTTAATCCAGCTCAACAGAAATAGATATGAAGTTGCCTCTGAATAGCAGCAGTTCATCACCATATTTTAGATAATTATATCCCATCTCGGCTGTAACTATCAAATTTTTGTGGGACCTGAACTGCGACCTTAATTAAACCATAATTATAATTACGTGCAGTTATGTAATCAGTTTTATAGTATTTAGTTCCCTTAATGCTTCTCAGAATGTTCTCTCACATTCTGTGTCTCCTTAACATTGTATGGGGGGTGCCTGGTGGCTCCATTGTGTGAACATGTGAAGAAACTATAGTCCTTGATGCTGTTGTCTTGGGTTTGATTCCCAGTTTTGGGCCATTTGCTGCATGTCTTCTCCTTCTCTCTTCTGCCTATTTCCTGTCAAATTACTGTTCAATATAAGCCAGTAGTGTCAAAAAAGGATTTTATGAAATATGCACTCTAGTACAACATGTAAAATTAAATGTATTTAATTCATGTGTGTGTTCATTAAGTTGGCAAGTTAGGGGATGTATTAAAATCCTCTGTGTTGTTAATATTGGGTAACATTTATATTTTAGTTATTAGAATATAAATATATTTTAGAGCCATGAAACCTAGACAGATGTAAAGTTTAAATACATCTTAGATAGAATTTCTAGTGTTCAAATCAGAAAAAAAAAACATTTTAAAAGCCCTTTTTGACAACAAACAGGCCTTTGAATGCACACCTCTCTGAAAAGCAGACAGAAAATACTATATGGAGGGACAATGACATACTATGAATTAGTAAGAGTAAACGGTAAAGACTCCCACATACTTGAGCAGACACGAGTCCGCAGACGTCTGCGGACTCTGCTCAGACCGATTTGCAGAGCTCGATTTCTATGACCAAATATGCTGAGTCAAACTATAAATGCTCGGCGGCAATAAGTCTTCACATCAAACTGTTTTATATGTGACACCACGCTTATGGACTTCAAGCAGGCAGTCGCAAGGAGGTGCGCCGTCACAGCCCTTCTCTGTGCCACACTGACAGGTGTAGTGGCTGCCAGCTGGAAAAGCAACGGCACTAAATTCCTCGGTAGCATTTTGTTTCAGATAATCAAGTTAATCATGTAAGAATATGTTTTAAATAAATAAATATTTCCATTTATTGTCCAACCAAGGGGACATTTCTCTCTGCATCTAACCTATACCTTAGGGAGCAGTGTGCTGCCACACTGAGTGGCAATCTGTGGCCAAGAGTCTTGCTCAGGGAATACTCTCCTTGCCTGAACTGTCACTTTAGGTGGAGAACCATTTTCGGTAGGTTTGCAGCTGAGTCATACTTTTTCCATCTCTGGATGACTGATTAAGGAGTACTCTGTGAGAAGATCAAAGCTTAGGACATTTTCTTTTTTTTTTTTTTTTTGGTTTTCAGTGAGAATGAAAGAAGCCGTTAGATGATTCACAAGCATGTTATCTCCTCAGCACACAGACCGATGCTTATTCACTGCTACATGGGGCAAAAACAGATGAATATTTACAGTTTACGTCTGATTGTGAGGTGTTCAACATTATTGTTTGAGGCTAAATGTGATTATATTTCTTTGTATGGATTTATACCATGAAAGCTCAAACTCTTGAAAAAAAAGTATTAGGTTTGCTGCTCCTTGAGTTAAATACAATTAAATGGAGTTATATTTCAGCACCTTTGGCTGGGTTTTAGTGCTCAGTGGTTTGTTATTGTCATTCAAAAAGTTGCTGCACATTCTCTGGGCAGGTCAAGAGTTTGTGTAAAGTAGCGCAAACCTTCACCCAGCGTTCATTTTTTTTAAATCCCGATTTGTGCTTCAAGCATTCTGCAGCAAGTTTGTTGTGCGTAGACAGGCTTTATACATGCGGCCCACGGTGACATATTTTTTTTTTAAGGATCTTGCTGAATCTCTGCTTATCAGATAGGGTAGTTCCATCAAAGTGGTCCAACACCTATCCAGGGCTGGTAAAAAAGCCATTTCTTAACTGGAACTAAAAAACAATCTGTTTTGTTTTTCACAACGGGAGAGCAAGCTCAAAGCCAAATTGTTGCTTCCGTCTCATTCATTCAATGTTTGATCCTCTATTTTATCCTGTATTTTATGTGGGGTATCATAGTTCATGGAGATAGGGTAACTACAAAATCATATCATGCATCTCAGTAGGCACCTCAAACACATATCCTCATATCACCATCTTATTTTACTGGTATTCTCTTCTATCCAACAGAACGGCAAAATGGCAATTAAACAGTTTTTACTGCATGAGTTACTGGTAGAACCTGGGAAAATTAAATCCCAAATAGTAGTGTTGTGTATCTCTGGTCTGTGGCCTATACAATACTCATATCGTGGCACTGTCAATAGTAACATGAATTTTTGATACGTTGGTGGAAACATGGTACAATTCACCCCACAATCACAATTCTGTGTGAGTCACTGATTTTATGGGTAAACACAGTACGATTCAATGTGCTTCAGTTTGCTTCAGAGCAACAACAAAATGTGTTTTCTATTTAATGTACAATAAAATAGGCATATGTCATTTTTTTCTAATTACTTTTCTTTTGTTACTTCTTGCCTTATAATCTATAAAACATTCAATACTGCTCAAACCAACACCTGTATGACATGAACAGTTTATCGTTAGTGCTGCAGCTCAGGTATGCTCAGAATTGTGTTCGTAACCTCTGAGGTATGGAGGAGTTCACACAAAGAATAAAATAAATGGGGAAAAAATTGAGGAGGAATTGAAACCCCCGTAAGCAATAACACTATATGGCTGGGTGTGTTTAATGAGGGATGTAGAACCAGTGATCTCCTTTAAATAAACAGAGCTGTAAGAAAGCTGTTGAATTAAAGTTTGCTTACCACTTTCATCTAAGACGATTCCGAACTGGAGGCAGGTAAAGCTGGGTTTAAGGAGAGCCTCCACATTTATAACCAGTCTCAAATAATAATGTTAGCTTCAGTTATTTATAGTTAGATCATGGGGGTATTTCTGTTGCTTCTTTACCTCATTGTTACAGTTGTAACACATGCCTTACCCACGGACCACCCCCTTAGCGGCATTAGTCGCTGTCAGCTTTTGAACAAAGACTTTATTACTACCTTTACACAGCAGGTAAACGTGATCCGAATCCGATCTCTTTACCCATATGCGACCCATATCCATCTTTTTAATGGCAGTGTGAACGGCCCAGTTCTGATCTTTTGGCCCAAAAACAATCCACTTTGTACCACTTCTATATGTAGTACTAAATCGGATAATAATAGGATATTTTTGAACGAGTCCGCAGTCTAAATGGCCATGTCACATTTCATTTGTCTTTTACGTCACTGTCCTGGCTCTCACTACACATGCACACAGACTTCTCTACAGCAGTAGCACTCACCGCTCCACAAAAGACCAATGACAATAGCGGTGCTGTTTTCTTCTTACCTTTCTTCATCTTGTTATGATATTAATATCGACGGTTCCCATTGCTCAACAACCTCATAACACTGAGACGTAGGTGTCCACTATTATTTTTTTGACTAAGCTATATTCAACACTTTCGCTCTTCTGTTATCTGCACATGCAGGTTCGCTTTGGGGTCTTGAACCGTTGAGACTGAAGTGTGATGGTGGTCACATTTAATTTCATTGAACGACCACACAAATAAGAAAACAAATCAGATTTCAGAAAAAAATCGAAAACGGAGCGTCAAGACCTGCAGTGTGAACGTAGCTTAAGTCATCATGAATAATAATACCCCACTTAAATCACAAGATTGAATTTTATCAATGCAAACATGTGCAAACTAATGCATCTAGATTAAATCATGTGCAAACTAATGCATCTAGATTAAATCCTCTGGACTCCATCTGTGACACCAAACAAGCAACAGTTTGATGCAAAAACCCCTGGAGAAACAATGCTGTGGAAATTACAATGTCTGTTTGAAGTTGCTGTCACACGCAGCCATTTGCCACTGTGATAAAATACAGTCCGAATTGGTTTATGACAGAGCCCTTTAAAATCCCTATGTATGGTGCTGGTTTCAAGCTTTCAAAGATACTGCTCTCAACATTTTCCCTGAACTTCCTAGTCCTTAATCAATAAATTCTTATTCTTATTCTTATTCTTCTTATTATTATTATTATTATTATAAATCACACTTGCGCTAGAGTCTAACTGTTAGTGTTTTTGTCTTGGATTGACATTCTGACATTGATTATTTTGTTTAGCATCCCAAACCTAAGATTTTTAGTATGTGCCAACTTCCTTCTGTGTTCTCAGCTGTCTTACGCTCGCTTTTCTTCTCTCCCATTCTTTGTAGGCAGGAGCTACAGGATCTTTAAGTGAGAGCCAGGCTTTCTCATTAAACAGCGTCCTCACAGTAACAGATAAATGGTTTGCGTTGGTGGAAAAGAAACATGATTAATGCTTTGTGTATACAGCCTATAATTAGTGGGTAACCTTTTTTTTTACTCTACTGTTGCAGAGTGGTTTTGTAAAATTGGTGCGTTATTACTACAGAGAAAAGCCTGCACAAAATATCTTTCAGCGTTCTACTGTGGTAACACAAGTAATACAAGAGGCTTAATCAAATAAATGAGTTTACATCCAACCAGAATATTTGCTTTACAGCTAATGTCAATAATAATAGTTGTTATTATGAGAGCTAGGGAGGAATATGCTTCTTTTTTTGTCTTAGTGCTGAGCAAAAACTGGATGTACCCATTTACCCACATGTGAAATACATTAAAGCAAAATGACTAACCCTGAGCAAGATTGCTGAATGTAATTTATTTGTTAATCTAAATTTAGTCAAGAACTCCATGCGGCATTTTTTTTTTTTACCTTATTTTCGATCTGCCTTTCAATGTAACCTACTTCTGTTGACCTTTTAAAAGCCGCCTGTGACGGTGTACGTAAATGAGCTATCAGACAGGCTGTGTGGCCCCGAGCAGGATCAAATCGGGGGTTGTTAGTTGTTTCCTGCTTCAGCACAATGAAAGTCCCCTCAAGAGGGTGAGAGGAAATGTGCAGGGAGTTGGAGATAAACCTGTCAGAGCCAGAGGAGAGGTGTACTTGGATGTACTCCTGCGTGTAATACAGTTTGAAACATCGAAGTGGCACTTTAAAGTGGGCTAGTTACTGAAATGTGTTTCTAGCCAAGTAGCCTTATGTTTGACATTTCATTATTTTCCTCCTCAGCAAAGCGGTGGGCTCAGTATACGGTTCTAGTGCAGGAAATACCAGAATAAATGACTTGGAGACAGTTAAACTATCTCTGTACACAGGAAGGGGGGGGGGGGTCTGATATATTAATGAAACTGTCAGACTTTCCACAAAATAGAACTAAAATGCTTTGAAATTGAGCTGAAATAGATTATGTTCCTGGAAGAATGGTGTCTCAGATGTTGTCTTTATTCATTGGCACTCATACATTTGTATAGTCGTTCAGTTCCTGCTCTAATTTAACTCCACCCTGTTTTCTTTATCTGTCATGATTTACAGAATTGGTGAACTGCATTTAAATTACAAAGTGTAATATTGTGTGTAATGGTTACAGGCAGAATGTACGTTCTGCTAGTTATCTAGATGAATAGGCGTCGTATGCCCGGCATTTATTAATCAACACATTTCCAGGGTGTGAGCATGTTGAAAATATCGTCTGATGCTTTATGTATTGGTGGAAAATGCTTACCTGTGTTTCAAGCATTAAGAAAAAATACTGGTATAATGAATTAAACATCGAATAATACTTGTTTTTATTATACCAAAACACAATTTAGATTAAATATACAGTGGCTTGCAAAAGTATTCATACCCTTTGAACACATTTTGTCACATTACAACCACAAACATAAATATGTTTTATTGGAATAAAGACCGACACAAAGTGGTACACAGTTAAGAAATAGGAAGTAAATGATATAGGATTTAAAAATTCTTTACAAGTGAGACAACTCAGAAGTGCGGTGTGCAAAAAAGTATCCAGCCCCCTTTTCTCTGAGTGCAACAAACTGCCTTCAGAAGTTGTCTGATGGTTGCTAATGACTGAAGAGTCCACCTGTGTGTGATCTGATCAGCTGCTCTGAAACGGCCTAAGAGGTTGGTTAAAAGAACATTGGGGAGGAAACAGCCACATGAAGTCCAAGGATCACACCAGACAGGTCAGGGATCAAGTTGTGGAGAAGTTTAAAGCAGCTTAGGCTATAAAAAGATTTCCTAAGCTTTGAACATCTCACGGAGCATCGTTCAATCTATCATCTGGAAATGGAAAGGCTTTGACTCAGCTCTAACCCTACCAAGACAAGGCCGTCCACCTAAACTTGCAGGCTGAACAAGGAGAGCATTGATCAGAGATGCAGCTGTGGTGACTCTGGATGAACTGCAGAGATCCACAGCTCAGGTGGGGGAATCTGTCCACAGGACAACTATTAGTCGTTCACTGCCAAAATGTGGTCTTTATAGAAGAGTGGCAATAAGAAAGCCATTGTTAAAAGAAAACCATAAGAAGTCCCGTTTGCAGTTTGCCAGAAGCCATGTTGGGGAGACAGTAAATTTTGTCCAAAATGCAAATAGTTCTGTCTGGCATAGAACTAAGACTGCACATCACTCTGAACACACCATCCCCACTGTCAGGCATGTTGGTGGCAGCATCATGCACTGGAGGTGCTTCTCTTCAGCAGGGACAAGGAAGATGGTCAGAGCTGATGGGAAGATGGATGGAGCCAAATACAAGGCAATCTGGGAAGAAAACCTGTTGGGGTCTGCAGAAGACTTGAGACCGGGGGAGAAGTGAACCTTCCAGCAGGACAATGACCATAAACATAAACCCATGTCCGTTACCAGATGTGCAAAGCTGGTAGAGACACACCACTTGCAGCTGGAATTACAGCAACAGGTGGTTTTCCAAGGTTTTGACTAAGGGGGGCTGAATACCTTTGCACAATGCACTTTTCAGGTTTTTTACCCAACGATAATTTTCTTCCTGCTTCACAATTGTATACCACTTTGTACAGGTATTTTACATAAAGTTAAAATAAAATGTATTTATGCTTGTGGTTGTAATGGGACAATATGTGGAAAAGTTCAAGAGGTATGAGTACTTCTGCAACCCACTGTATTTTAATGGTAATTATTACCAAAATTATTCTTGTAGAACAAAAAAAAATGTTTGTGTTTACATGTGCAGTCATGGGGAAAAAACAAAGAAGCCCCCCAGAATTGATTATCTAAAAACCAGCTTGTAGTTGTTGTTGCTGATGCCTTTTTCAGTCTTTCACATTAAACATCAGGTATTGTTGCCCACTCTGCTTTGGAGAAAGGAATTGGCTGGATCTAATTTTGACCCAGTGTCAATCACCAGCTGTGAGACCTGGCCTCACATTTGACTGGAAAATGCTCTGATGTGCAGAGGAGTTCATATTGGGATGTGATCAAGTCTATTGGTTGTAAAAACAAGCCCAAATCACCACCTCTCTACCTGCATGCTTGCCAGCTGGTGTACAAGTTTCTCTGGTGTGGTTTTATTTTATTTTTTTGTTTTGTCAGGAGGTGTGTGCTTAATTAAAATGCAATTTTGCTAATCAAAGTCTACCAAAAAGCCATGCTTCTTCAGTGTTTTTGTGATTATAATTCTCTCAGTCGAGCCTTAAATCATCGTTAGCCAGTCCAGAATGCAGCGTCGCATCTTTTAACTAATGGATTGCATCTCCTAACAGCCTTGCACCTCCTTATTCATTTAAACATTGAAGTGTTTGTGTGCATGGCCGGCCCTTGAGGTCATCCATTCAGCTTTTACTGGATTTTCCAAGGACTAATCGTAAAAGCTGGGGTGACCGGGCCTTTTCAGTGGTGGCATCCACGCTCTGGAACCAGCTTTCTTTGACAAATCCAAGGCAACTTGTCTGTCGCTCAACACTTTTTTGAACACCTATTCATCAGGAGTCTTTGTCAATTGTAGCACTTGAGCAACCTGTAGTTGGAGCGCTGCTGTTAGGCTCATGGTGGCCCATCCTCTTAGGCACATTCCAAGTCGGATGCATATCAGCGACCCACCGATCACTCTCTGGGTTGATAGGGGCTATCGTTTGGTGTGAGTGGAATGATTGGTCACCTGAATTATTACAGATGCCATGACCAGGATAACTGAGAATTTGCTCAGGTATCTTCCTTTGGAACCTCCGTGCTATCCATAAACTGAGCCATTTTAAAAACAAATTAAAGATGCGTCTGTTCAAAAAGGTTTCTAATGTTCCTTAGCACATTTTTTTCAACTGAATTATTTTGTTTTCTGTGATCTTTTTTAGTGTTTTTATAATTGCATTGTTATTTGGGCTCCTTATTTGGAATAAATCAATTAAATAAATAAACAAATAGATGAATAAATGAAGAATTCTCCTGTCATAAGATTAATGTCCCTGGGAACCTCTGCCGCTCATGAATAATCGTTATATCAGAAGAACGATGAACAATAAATTCTTGCAAAAAAACTTTGGAGCCCTTCCCAGACGAGTGGGTTAAGATTCGTAAAACTTTATTAATCCCAGAGGCCAATTCAATTGCGGAGACACACATTCATTATAAAGACTAGATATCATATGATGGTTGAAAACACATTCAGACCACAATCCAACACCAACATCAATCAATCTATCTATCAATCAATCTTTATTGTCAACTACAATTTGCATTGTAATCGAGATCACAGTTTCAGTACAAACCGTCCATCACATACATTTTGGGGCTCGGGGGGAGAGGTGGACAGAGGTTGACTGAGGCCACGCGTGCCAAAGAACGTTGCCGTTAGGCGCATTCTTTCGGCTGCCAAGGACTCCGCCATGACACGGTTTCCTCAGGTCGCTGCCTTTAACTCTGTGGAAAGATAAGAGCCACATTTAGGGAGGGAGAGGGAAAAAAGGCATATTTCACACTTTATCCTTGACGGTACAGTTTGAGATATCAAAAAAAAAACTCAGCAAAAGAAAAGCACATATCACAAGACAACATTTCAGCAGAGGGTTACAGTTCTGAACGCATCCACAGGTGTCCGTGGGGGGAGGGGGAAGTCACAGCAGTTCTGGGCCCTTCTGCCATAACATCGAGGGGAGTTTTAATAAGGGGGGAAGCCAAAATCCAAGTCCATTGTTTCAGAATTCGGGTGATATGAAGAGAGGGCTCAGAAAGACAAGACACAGCAAAAGCATGGAGGTACGGGAGCAGCAGGAAAATGCGACCGCCTCCACCGAACTTTGGAGGCATATGTGTCACATGTGAGCACAACATGCAACATGTCAGTAACACGGAGTGTGGATCAGATTAGTCCAGTACCAGGCTTCACAATTAAATAACTGAGAAACACTAACAGACGTTACATGACCTGCTAGACTCCTTACGTTTGTGGTCGTGTGCAAAGGCCTTAATGGCAAAGATTTTATGACTGGCAATAAATAATCTAAACCTTGGTTTGCTGAAGGCTACAACTATCTTCAGCAACCTAAGAGTTGAGATTTATTTATTTACCCAAGCAGGGGCATGGAAGAGATGACTGGAAGGCATGAGGGAGTTTTCTCTTACCATAAGCAGCAATGGATGCTTCTTTATTAACTGCTGATGCCTTTCCTTCTTGGTGTTAACACACCTTTATGCTCCATATGTGCAAACTGCCAGAACATCTGCTTTTAGAAAGATAACCCCCCCATTGCTTAGTTGTCGTTTCTCCTTTCAACCCTATGATAGCAGCTGGGTCTAATTTAGTTTTTCCCACAGCTGCCTGCCAGTAAAGCTATGGGAACCTCTTTTTCTCATAACTGTATCTTATAAACAGACTGTAAAGTTTTTTGTTCTCCTCCTGGTTGCTCTCCAGGTGTTCAGAGGCAGACTGTTTACTGCGTGGAAAAGACGACCGGGATAGCTGAGGAGCGTTTCTGCGACCCCACCACACGGCCTGATGACAACCAAACCCGCTGTCACAGGGATCCATGTCCTGCAATGTGAGTCTGCCCTCCACACGTTATGGAGCTGTGTTAGACAAAGACAGCACATGTTGTTTTCTGCTGCATTGTCAGCCTTTGCATTTGGAAAATAGTGCATAGTTTTAACCTGAAATAAAAAAGAGCAAAAGAGAAAAGACCAGTGTTAATATGGTTTTGATAACAGATTCGAAATCCTATTTTTTTTAGGCCCTCTACATATGATTATAGTTATTTTCAGAGGTGGCCCAAGGTTATATGAGGCTCAAAGCAGAATTTCTTTTATGGATTCTGCATTCATGACCACTTGTCTTAGAAAGAAACAGTGACCCAGCAAGGAATTAAAATGATTATATGTCAGAATGTGTCTTGTTTTTCAATCACACCTTCCTCATGATGAAATAAATAGCTCTTTGTTTAAAGCACTCATGTTAACCATTTATATTTTTAGGTTTAATTTTTGCACAAACTCCATAAAACTTTCCTGACCTCAGAAAATTAGGCGAAACCTTCATTCGCACAATTTCTTTAAATAAATACAGAATTCAATAAAACTTAGATCTGGGGTCTTGTGTATGAAGCGTGTGTACGCACAAAACGCAAAATTTTAGCGCCCAATTTGGCATGTATAAAAAATGTACAATGTGTGAAAGTGTGCGTTAATCCACGCACATTTTTGACCTGTTGTGAAAATATGCGCCAGCAACGCAAACTTCTTCAATGGGTGATTAAAAACTGCAAGGTACTAAAACTCACCCAAATCCACTGAAATCAAATTCAATACAGTTTTATTTAACCCAGGGAGCAAAACAAATGTTATTTTTTTAGCTTTTATGGTATAAATCCGAACAAAGAAATAGAATCACATTTAGCCTCATTCTGTAGCGTGAAATGCATCAAAATCATTGAAATAACCTCAGTCAGATGTAAACTGTGAATATTCCTATGTTTTTGTCACATGTAAATGTGTGTCGGTCTGTGTGCCAAGGCACATGAAATACATGTGAATCGTCTAAGAAGCTTCTTCATTCTCATTGAAAACTAAAACGGGTTGAGATCAGCAGATTAAATCCTAATAAGTCAGGTGTGATGATTCCTATAATGGAGACAATCACACATGTCCATATAAATGGCTGCATTAAGATGTTCGTAACTGAGGAATGGTGGCAGCGTTGGCACTGCTGGAGGACATCACTGATGGAAGAATGCAGAGAGAGCTTGTGTTCAGAGATCCTGCTGACCTGCTGGCACATGATGACGAGTGGCTTATTAACCGGTTCACTTTGTCCAGGGAAATTATTTTTGAACTGGCCCCATTCTTACAGATAGAAGCAAGAAAGAACTGTGCGTCGCCTGTGTCGTTTCAAGTTCTAACTCTAGCTTCTCAGAGGGAGCTGACTGACAGGTTGGGTAGTTAACTACTACTTTGGGATATATTGCAACGATCAGTATTAATCTATAATCAAGCTCGATGCAGCATCAGCCAGTTTCTTTAATGAGTCGCTGATGTCACTCAGAAAGCTGTTGGCTTGATGTAGTTCATTACAGATATCCCTCAGGTGTCTCTGTGACTGTCTGACTGCTCTGTTGCCATGGTTATTTGGACGCCGGCGGGTGACTGCCAGGTATTTTTACTGATTTGCAAATGTAATTAGGTGTGAGAACAGGATGGCCCGCGGTACACATGCAGGGGCGCCCAATTCCTCGCAAATTGGGATTTATCTAGGCAACCCATGCAGTGACCCATCTACGCATGGCTTCGTACGTCTGAATTTTTTGGTTTCAGGATTTCTCTCTACCACCAACATTTAGTATGAGAACTGTGCATGCTTCCATACATGAGGCCCCTTGTCCAGAGTTAGGTCCAGAGCTTACCCCACAGTATTATAGGCCTGGCAGGCCACCAGACTTTACTCGCCAGCCTCCTACCCAAACCCCACCACCCCATCCCCAGGCTAAGTGTCGTTTGTTTATTCAAAACGCCTCAATATTTGAGAGTGACATAAAATGGTCAGTGAAGTTCCCATGTGGGACCAAAGCTCCAGGTGTAAATAAGGTAACGCATTAGCTGTTATTAGCTTGACGCACACTAAGTTCTCGCTGTGCCCGTCCTTTGAGCTGCATGACACTATGCTCCTCATGCTTCCCCTGTTCTGCAACCCATGAAAAACACATGTCTAAATTTGCTTTAGATTATGACACTGTTAACATAAGAGTCCTAATTTGAAGGGTTTCTGTAGTTATTGTCCCAGTCTATATTTAGTAGCCTCAGGACACAAAGGTCCTAAGCAGACACAAAGTCCATTTATACCTTGGACCAGCCCTGGTTATTTTGGAAAGCATCCTATGATCAAATGTAGGCTCTTTTTCATTCTTGGTAGTGGGCACCATAACTCCAGATCAAAAACACTTTTTTTTTCCCAAACACTGTTCCGGCACAAAAGTGTAGCCTCTTAACTTTGGTGGAATCAGAAGAGAAACTCAAGTTTCTCTCAGCACTGAACTTGGCACGTGAATTACCTTCACTTTGACTTTCTATATAATCTTGTTGCACGTATTGTTTTATTTTTTGTAGGTTCAGTGAATCATTGTCTGTTATTGTTTATGCTTTGCCTATAATTCCCCAGTTTTTCTCATGTTGCCTCACTTTCCAACTCTGGTCTGTTTCAGATTTTTTTTGTAGCATTCTTCTTTTTGTAGGTCATGAGTTTTGATTTTAGTTTTTTTACGTTCCTGGCAGGGATGATATATCATGCTAGGTTCACTTCTAACCAGCCAAACACAATCAAGGTCCTAAAAGAGCATACGAATGATGACATTGTGTGTTATTTACACATTTAATGTTGTAATGGAAAACAAACACCAAGAGATTATTGTGTTCTTTGCCAGGTCAGATCCCCTTCAATAATTTATTGCTCCTGTGATGATCTACTGCTAAGTCTGCATTAATGAAGGCATTATTTATTTTTTCTGTGGTTTGCAATTCATCTCATTTTCCTGTCCAGTGAGTTTGTATACAAGCTGGCACCTTTTTACACTCAATGTTGGGGAAAGAAGGATGGAATAGCCACTGTTTTATGTTGGTGACTGACATGAAAACATGTCATAGCAAGAAGTCTGTCTGTTGAAACAAAGAAAAAGATTACACAAACATGTTTGTATAATCTTCACCATTTTTAATGCTTAGACAACATTTCTAATAATTGGGAAGGTTTTAAACAATGGAGACGTGCAGATAGACCAGTAAAGACATCAACACCTCATGACAGCAACCTCAGAGTTCTAGGTCTTGAAATAAAATGCACAGCAAAGATATTAAAAACAAATAAGTAGAAATAAGAGTGTCCTTTTTATTAAAATACAAGACATCAAAAGAAGAAAGCAATATTTTCCTCAAAAAAAACATTAAATATAAGAGAAGCAGTGATACTTTATTGATGACTGGATGAATCCTAAATCTGGAACGGCCAATGAGATCATGCTGTAACATTTGTTTGTTGCCATCCTAGTGACGCATAGAAAGATGACTGCCTGAAGAGAACAAGCACATTTCCACCGGTGCTGATGGTGTGGTGCTGCGTGTCAAGTAAAGGAGCAGAGCTAACTACAGTCGTCTGCTGTAGTTAGCTCTGCAGAAAATGGACAGGCAGACGTTTAGGTTTTGGATACTTTTCCTATTCTGTCAGTCAGTAGTAGGTTTGCTGATGAAGAAACAATCATAATGAAAATGTGTCTTTTCCCAGTGACCCAAGAATTTTACACCTTTTCTTCAGGAAAGGCAGATCCACCCGTTGACAGAACCAGCAAAGGGTCTAGATCTCAGTCTGGTAGAAAGTGGTGGAAAAAAATGGCCTAAAGTGTATTTGTCAGCTTCTACATGATAATCCTGGAAGCAGGATTGAAAACATAGTTTCCATGAATGTCCATGCCTCAAATATTTCAATAATTATAAAAAAAAACCTGCAGGGTGCAATTAAGAACTAACTAAGATGTCTTTGGTTTATGTTTCCATGTTCCTTTTCCGATTTGATCTTTAAAATATCTGTATTTATTCACCCCCTAATGCATTTATTTCTTTTTATTTTCTTTTAGGTATTTTCAATGGAAAATGGGACATGAAGCTACAATCTTTTTAGAAAAAATACCGATACAGGTTTATCTTATTTAACTTTTTTTTACTACTTCAACACTTACATTGAAATTTGAAAAAGAAAAGCTTTGGGAGATCCTGGTCTCGTCCACTGTCAGTGGGCATTGCTGCCGTACACAATGAGTTTCATCATTTGTGGTTTTCTTTTGACTTTCACCATTTTAGTTCGTTGTCAATGTGTGTTCACTATATGGGCGCAAAGGGTTCCTTCAGTAAAGTAAATTTGGGTTATTTCCATTGACTAGCTTCTCTTTTGTCCTGTCACAGACACATTATGGACATTTTGTGTGGGGAACAATAAAAGCAGCTCACAGAACCTTTTTATGACACCGCTGAATTGGCAGGTCTTATTCGGACCACTGTGGTGTGCTGTCATTTTCCTCTCAGCTGTGCAGATTATTTGGAAATCGTTGCTTTCTTTGTATCGTTTGTGCAGATGGTGGGTTGGAGATTGGCATAAGTGCTCAGCAAGCTGCGGTAGCCTGGGCCAGGCCATAAGGAAAGTACTTTGCATCCAAGCTGTGAGCGCAGAAGAGCAAGAAGCTCTGGATCCCAGCGACTGCAAGCACATCCCCCAGCCAGAGTCCATATCCGCCTGCAACACACACATCCCCTGCCCTGCAGACTGGAGCGCTGGCAGCTGGTCAAAGGTTAGTTTACAAGGTCCACAAACAGACAGACATAAAAAAAAAA
Source organism: Fundulus heteroclitus (assembly GCF_011125445.2). Taxonomy (NCBI): domain Eukaryota; kingdom Metazoa; phylum Chordata; class Actinopteri; order Cyprinodontiformes; family Fundulidae; genus Fundulus; species Fundulus heteroclitus. The sequence goes on from NW_023396613.1 coordinate 176,302, forward strand.
ATGCCACATTTCAACAGAAATGCATTTTGGGGAAAGGTCTCTGTTTTTTGTGCATCACAGTGATTCATATTGGGAGCATGTGTCAGTGTATTCACACATGAAGCTTTTCAAAATGCAGAAGAAATGTTATTTTTGGTAAGCAGGGTTCCTCTTCTTCCCGTCTCTTTACGCTCACAGATATTTTGTGACAAAAGCTGACATATTCTATCCAACCCACAGCCTCAGATTTTCTGCTCTCTTGTCCCAACCATAACCTCGGAGGTCATTTCTCCATCTGTATAATAACACCTACTTGATGCTGCCATGTGGAAGCGGTTCCCATCCGCCGGTTCATGGCAAGCCTGCATCTGGGAAAAGTCTTTCTCAAACAGTAAAAGAGCCCGCATGTACCACTTATACTTTTGGGACATATCCTGAAGTGCGTCTTGTAAATTTACTTCTTAAATCTTAGAGGACTTCTGGCATTTTTTGTTGGAAATATCTGATTTAAAATCTCAGCAAAATTCTGAATTTTTGGATATATTTAAATGTTTTTTCCTCGCTAATTTTCTGACTTTACAGTGTCAGTAAATATCTTAAATGTCGAAATGTTTTGCCTTTAATCATGGAAATGTCTGAGTTTTATGGCGGAAATTAAGACTTTTTGACATCAGAGATTTTTCATGTTTTTTTTTCTTGAAAATATGTGAAATTAATTTCAAAATTTCTCTATTTTATGACAGAAATTTACTCCTCCTTTTTCTCTCAGATCTACAATGGCCCTAATACTCTGATGTATAAAACGTTTCTCTTAGCATGTTTTCAGTGCTTTTACCATTCTCCTAGCCTTTTGTGTCAGTCTCTAAGTAACATATTCTACAATATTTAGATAAGCTAAAATGTTATGAGATTTTATTTCAACATTTAATTTTTAGTGACCCAAAACATTATTCTGCACAATTATATAAGCACATTTTATTTAATTGTTTAAAATTGAACACTTGTAAACTCAACTAATTTGCATAGATTATTCAATTTGATGTAAATAATGTGTAACATCATCTTTTTTGTCATTGGTAAAATTCTACATTACCTCTATTTGCCTTTAATTAAATATATATAAACGATATTCAATAATTTTCCATGCTAAAAGTTCCTTATAAATATTTTTAGAAATCTCTTAATATCTACAAAGACATACCTAAAGCCTTTTAGTAATCACTCTGAGATGTGTGTTTGCAGGAAATATGCATAAACAATCTTGATATTGATGTCTAAGAAAAAAGTAATACATATATCTGGTCCATAAATAATATTTTTCTTTACATGTTTTATAAATAAATTTGGACCTGCTTTGGCTGAGATTGACAAGCTTAAAAAGTGGTGCATTTCTCTGCTACCAGCAACTCTATCACAGTGGTGCTGCTGCTGTAGGTAGCAGTTCTGGTTGGAAATGTGACTCATGCTGAACAAATTATGTTTTACTAATGTTGAAACAAACTGAACTTATTCACTGGTGATTCCCATGAAAGCATCTTTATTCCTTTATTTTATTAAAGCTTTTTGCATGCCATTATTTATTTAAAAGCAAAGAAATGTCCTTGCGGATTACAGACCCAGGTCCTAGCTGTAAACAAACCACTTCAACATGAATACAACCATTCATACTTGTTCATTTCTCTTAACTGAAATTTTTTGATGAAACATGAAGAGAAATTATCATGGAAATAGACTACTCAAATCAGTAGTGTAATGGAAGAATTATATATTAAATCCTGTTATTCGTGAATTATAATAATTCTTAAGCTTCTCAAGGGGTGGGTGAGAGCAGTTTTTTTTATTTATTTATATATATCCAATATAAAATCCAGAGATTTCCAGGGCATGAAGTATAGAGTTAAGCTGACTTTTTTATTGGTGTGTGTGTGTGTGTGTGTGTGTGTGTGTGTGTGTGTGTGTGTGGTTAGATTTTCATTTTAATAAATTTACACCAGAAGCAAAATACGCGCGTACAACGCACATATTTACTCTACACAACGGCTAAATTAGATTGAAGTTCTTATTTGAGACACGTGTGCGCTCCTGTTTGACAGGGAATAAATGGGAAAACCACATCCTATGTCAAAGTTTACTTTCTGAAGTGGCTCAAAATAAGAGTTGTCGAAAATAAAGCGCCATGGATGATGTAGTTGTGACAAGCTAATAAGCTAACAAACTAAAATATGCGATTTCTGATCGGATATGGTAAAGCCACAGACTTTTAAGTGATCAAAACATAGGATATATTACCGATAATTTAATACCTTACCCATATATTACAGGTAATTTGTCTTTCTTTAATTACTTACCAATGACGAATGTTCTTCTCTCCAGAGAATCACGCAGCTGTGGACTGTACTTTCCAGCGTGTAAATTTATGCTTTTAAGAGCAGGCCCGTAAGCCGTGCTTCTTATGTTACGCGGCTAGTGTATTTCCTCCTTAAGGTGACCAGATTTGATTTCCTATTGAAAACTGGGGACGTCTCTGATTTTGTTAAGCGCAGACTCTCTGCCTGCAGGTTGGTTTGTTTTGTCTGAATTGCAACGCTCTACTACATCAGGAGAGCAGCAGGACCGCTGTCTTGTTGCACTAAACTTTTTTACTCCATCATGTTACACTGACATGGGGGACATTTCGGGGCAATCTGGGGCATCTGGTCACCCTACTGGAGGGGCGGAGTGATATTACACACTTGGGAAGAATATGTAATGCGCCTTATAATCCAGTTCATCTTATAGCCCAAAAAAATACAGTGACTTACTCCTTATTATGAATAGAAACAATTAAGTATTATGATCTTATGCTTTCTGTATGTTTGTTTAGCTTGTTCCTTTGTTGATGTAAAGTTTTTCTTTTCCTGTGTAATATTTCCCTCTGCAATGTCTTTCTTTTCATGTGCTGCACTTTGAATCATCTTGTTACAGAAAAAGTGCTATATACTTAAACTTAAAAAGTTTTAGGTTTTTCCTGAACGTTTAGCATATATCTCCAAAAAGAAAGATGATAGGCAGTATTGCAAAACATGCTTTTATTGTAGCTTTGAGCCAACAAACATTTATGGTTCCAGGGTAAAATAATTTTAAGTTTCATCTTAAAAAATATATTTAAACTAGTGTTCTCATCATTTTCTTTGTTGAAAGAAATAACAAATATGAAACAATATTAACTAATTGGAAAATCTATTGAAGCATTAAATAGAAATAATTGTTATTAGCAATAATATTGATGTTTAAACAAGAACAGTTTTCCCTTCTGGGCTTTGGGTCTGTTTACTCTTATCAAATGTTTTTGCGACAGCGTGACATTTCTATTAGCTTTAATTACCAAGGAAAAGGATTGTGACTTGTTGTATTTACATTTATGTAAACATTTACATAATAACCTTACATCTTAATTATATTTTTAAACTCTGACTCATAAAAGTGTTTTTACCCAGAGGATTAGGTTAAAATTCTTATTGTAGCAAACGGTCTGCATGCATTTATTCTGATATATATCATCCTGTTATTATGACTAAAGAAAAAAAGAAAAAGGTGGATGTTACGCTTGAATCTTCAGCTGAACCAGAGTGAGCTGAATTTTTACAGTGATTTTCAGCATGTATTTTTATGCTGATTACTTTACCAATTAGTTCTCTGATTCGGACAACTTTTTGAAATAAAACTGGACATTATAATGTATACTGTGCATTAGATCAACTCCCTCTGTACGTGTACATGCTTTAATTAGTGACAAATTTTTTAAGTCCATATGTAATTTTATTTGAGTAAATATTAACTAAAAGCAAATATGTACTGATTGAATTTTTTTATTCCCGTTTTAGATTTTTGTTTGATTCAGATTCTCTCAGATTTCTCTCAGCATTACAAATGAATGTAATTTTCTGTCTTTTGGTTAAACTAAAAAAGGCTGATGATTTAAATGCTAAAATTGACACTTAAAGAGTAAAAAAAAAAAAAAAAAATAAAGATTCCTGATTGTGCCAAATGCTGTTTAGCTGGATATTATGTTCTGGTCCTACACTCAAGACAAACAGATAACCAAATTTACATGATTTTCATGTGCAAAATACAATTTAAGAACAAAATCCTGTGTGAAAACCAATGTCTTCTGACTTCCTTTTTAGCACTGTTCTGAGATAAAAAAAAAAAAAACAACAACAACTAAAGTGTTTTAACTGTATTAATTTCTGCCCTAGTAGTACAGTTGCTTGCTAATACCTGTTTAAGTGTTGTACAAAAACTTATATAGGAAAAATTGTAAGATCAGTTAAGCTTCAACTGTTCAGTTCTTATCAAAATCAATCTAACAGGATTACTGGCTCACTATAGCTGAGACTTTATATGCATAAATAATTTTAAGAAATAGATATGAAATATAGAAATGGTAAAATGCTAAAAATCATATTAAGTCCTTAGGACCTTTACGGTACATTCAGTCATTCACCCATTCACACACTCTTTTACATACTGATGGTGGTGAGCAACATAGTAGCCAGAGCTGCCCTGGGGCAGACTGGCAGAAGTGGTGCTGCCATGATTCCTGAATCAATGTGTGCTTCTGTGCTTTTTTGTCTCTCTTGTTGTGTCTCTGCTCTGTCTTCTCTAACCCCCAGTCGGTCGAGGCAGATGACCGTTCATATTGAGCCTGGTTCTGCTGGAGGTTTTCCTCTTGTTAATGGGTGTTTTTTCTTTCCACTGTCGCTTCATGCTTGCTCAGTATGAGGGATTGCAGCAAAGCCATGAACAATGCAGACAACTGTCCCTGTGGCGCTGCGCTTCTCCAGAAGTGAATGCTGCTTGTCAAAACTTGATGCAATCTACTGGTTTCCTTAGATAGGAAAGTTTTTTGACCAGTCTGTATAATCTGATTGAATTTGACTTTGGAAAGTGCCTGGAGATGACATGTTTCACAAACTGGCGCTATATAAATAAATATTAAATTGAATTGAATACAATTGGTGCCCCAGGCCCTCTGACCACAGACAGCAGGAGAAGCTTGACCGCAGTCTGTGGCTTAACTTTAGCCGTCTGATTATTATACCACTGCTTTTCTTCACCATGTCACCCTTGTTGAAAGAGATCTTGATCTCAATGGGGTTTTATCTGGTTAAATAAAAAAAAATTAAGCAAAAGTCCTGTATTGTTAAATTAATCATTATTTTATTCTATACACTGTTTCTCATTTAGTTGTACAGTTTCTGTTGTTTTAAATCACAGCTTTGAACTTATTTGCATGTGTAAATCGCTGATATTGGCATGTTTCTGCTTACTCTTGCATGCAGTGCTCCGTCACCTGTGGTCCTGGACTGCGGCACCGTAATGTTACCTGCTCAAGAAACACTGGGGTTGATTGTGATCCTCAAAACAAACCGTCGGCTGTCACGAGTTGCCAGATTCAGGACTGTACCCAGGTGTTGGATAATTTCGGAGGCATCGAATGGTCCGGCAGTGGCTGGACGAGCAAAGAGGTGCTCAATGAAATAAACGTTATTCCTGTAGACAAACTGCCCCCCAATTACAGCACCACAAGAGATCAGCCGAGGAATCGGAACGACCATAATTACGTCGTTGAGGGAGATTTTCACTACCACAATAACATTGAGAATAACCACCAAAACAATAAAGATAGTGAACCCTTTCATGAAACCAGTGTTCACATTGATGATTTTTACTACGATTACAACTTTATCAACTTCCATGAAGACTTATCGAAAGAACTTTGGAGCTTTGAGGAGGAATCTGAGGACAGCCACAGTCTCAGCTCTCCACAGGAAGTCAAGCCAACCCACAGTATGAAAGAAAATTCTTTGACAGAAACTCCACAAGCTCCCACAGCTACTTCACCTGCTACGACAATTACAGAGATCCACCCTTGGAAAACGGAAGAGCCGCAGAGCAAAAAAACAGATGACAGAAAGACTGAGTCTGAGCAAGTAAATCAGGATGAAATAAATGACTTTCTCTATGAAGATCACCTTCTTCCTGTGTCTGCAACCCGACCACCGCCATCTGTGACCCCCCATTCACAAACTGCAAAGAAAGTTAAGGGTCGGTGGCCTGAAAACACTGGCACAAAGCAGCCTGTAGAGGATGAAACATGGGATCAGTCTGGGGAGGAGGTGGAAAATAACCACAGCAATATCAGTGAAGAGGAAAATCACTTTAACCGTCTCGCTGCGACCCCAACACACAGTACTCCTGCTGCCAGACATCAAACCCCTGATGTGGCTGCAAGATTGAATGCTCGAAAGGCAGGCGAGGCGTCGATCTCATCACAAGAAGAGGCAGAGGGTACAGAACATGTTGGCTCTTCGTTGCCAGAGCAGGCAACTCGGGCTGTGGCTGAACTTGACAGTAATGTTTCAGAAATACCTCAAACAACCAGTCGGTACACAGATATTCCAGGTGGTTTTACGGCGGAAGATTGGGACTTGAATCAGAATCACTTTGCTACAAGTGATGGTAGCTTCTGGGATACAAATGTTGGGCTCAGCACATCATCACCTCTTCTCTCTGAGAAACCCTTTCCTCCCCCCATTCCCCTCCTTGTAAACTCAGGTAAACGAGACCCATCTGATGACCTTATGCCTTCAACTGAAAGAGAAGTCAGATTGAATAAAAACCTTCAGGGAGCTACAAATATTCCTCCAGATGTACAACAGATACCTCAGTACGCTGAGACAACTGGAACAGACCCCACATTCCAGCCTCCTCTGTTTCGTCTTTCTGATTTTGATTACAATGAAGTATTCGTTCCCTCAGTGGTGCCAAGCAGCGATGACAGTCCTCCTGGCCCTTCGTACCAGTCAAAAATCACATCGGCCATTCCTAAACTCAGTTCAGCTCCTGTGCAGCACATAAAGTCAACTGCACCCAATGCTCCAGCTCTCCCAACTCCATCTCCAGCTCCGATTCTGCGTCCAGTCCAAGCTTCAGCCTCCACAGGGGTCAAACGTGCTGCCTTCTGGATTGCTGGGAACTGGAGCGCTGTAAGTATTTTGATTTATTTTCCACATTCTACCTGTTTTTACTGTGCAGCAAGGGCAACTAAATCTGCAACAATTTGTTACTGATATATAATTTAACCAGGATGTAACATAAAACACAAAATATCTGAAACAAATGATTTCCATCCACTTACGCTGGTGCTGTTTATGTATCTGACCCTCAAATCTCAAAGTGTAAAACCAAAGGAGCGTAGGTGACAAGTTGGTGAAATGTGAATCATGCCTCTTTGGTTTTCAGCTGTCAGACTTGTACTCTCATGAATTACTTTGTCTGTGGACAGTGCTCCACTAGCTGCGGTCTGGGAGCTATCTGGAGGACTTTGATTTGCAGCACCGGCTCAGAATCTGACTGCGACCGGGCCAAGAGGCCTGCACCTGCCAGGCAGTGTTACCTGAGGCCGTGCTCCAGGTGGAAGGTCGGGGAATGGAGTACGGTACGACTGCTCGTTATATAGCTGTATGTATTTTAATGTTTTTGTAGGACTTTTGTTTGAGACTTCTTAACCAACATCCTTTAGGATTTCGCCTATCTAATTAATGCCAGAAAAGAACCCCATCTTGCTTTATGGGGAGCTTTCAGGTCATGTGAGTGTATTGTTATTTTTCTATCCCCCAGTGCACCAAGAGCTGCGAAGGTGGAATGAAATTCAGAGAGGTCCTGTGCTTTGACCTGAGAGATCAAAGACCTCTTCGACCTTTCCACTGCCGGGCCATGTCCATCAGGCCATTAACACAAATGTCCTGCAACATTCAGACATGCCTGGACTGGTACACCTCCTCCTGGGGCCAGGTGAGCTAAATAAGAAGACTAATTATAAGGGTTGTAAAATCTGTTCTCAGTACATATTTAAACTACTAAATGTGATAGAAAAAATAAGTAACCAGGTAGTCTGTGGTTAAAGGGCATATATTGGCATTTTAACAACGTCTCTGTTTGAACTGTTTAGAGAGATACTTAGATTTGCTTCCTTGTTCTAAATTGAAAACTATAAAGTGAACTTAAGGCAGATGGAAGTTACAGAAAAGATGTTCGAACATTGAAATCTCTCATAAATGCATCAGACAGTATGATAGAAAAATATAGTGATAGAAATATATACAGCTTGAATGTGAGCTGATAATGTGAAGGTTTATATGGTAATTTGTCCAGTGAAAAGAGGAAATAATAAGAATCGATGGCTTAGCGCAGTGTCTTGGAGACTTGGCAAACCAGCAGCCCGGCAAGAGGATTTAAAATTTATGGAGGGCCACTGGGTCAGAACACAAAACGTCTGGCTGCATTTAGATTAGGAGTTACAATTTCTGCTCTGGTTCTGACCAGCATTATTACTGTAATTTATACACCCATTTCTCCTATCAACTGTCACCAGAATCAAAAGCATGTGTTGTCGATGTATAATAAAAGGCAATAACATTCGAAAATGTAAACCTCTCAAATTCTCAACACAGATGCAAGGATATACACATGATCTTAAAAGGCAAAATGTAAAATGAAAGTGTTTTTTAAAAAAAAAAAAGTTTAGACCACCAGAGACTATGAAAGATGATTAAGGATTCTGAGGGAGTACAGCCTCTGGTGGGCTCTTTTGATGACTGGTGGGGTGTTTAAAGACCAGAAAACCTGACATATTCTGACATCAAGAAAGCTGTGTTTACACAAAAAGTCCAAATGTTTGAAGCTCTTTGTAGTCATGGATCAAAGCACATTTTCTCTTTACATTGCAGAATGTGCACTGTGATTGAAGACTAATTTGCCTCAAACCTGGCAAAATAGTGGTTTAGCTCCTCGGCAATTAAGACCAAATAGAGTGCAGGTCCATTTTTATAGCTGTAATCTGCTGTAATTCCTTTCCCTTAGCTTCCGCTCCCTCCTCCATATCCGACCCCTGCTGGGCCAGGAATCAGGATACAACCTGCTCAAAGTACAGTGTTTGGAGAAATATATGACAGGATGTTGTGGGCCTTTTGTTAATTGCTGGAGACCCACACACTGTGCAGCAATGCAATATTCTACTGTTCTAGTTGACTCTAGTCTAGACATGCTCTGGTCTGATAGGTGTGCAAGCAAAGATAACCACAAGAAATGAATAGTCAAACACAGAGGTCCATAAGCTGCTGCATTAGTGAGCTCTGCCATTTTGCAAGGGCATTTACTGGACAGGTACAGGAAAGGACCTGAAAAACTCTTTTTTTTTAAGAAACTATGCAGTGTTGTGCAAGTCTCATTTTACATAATCAGTTCATGTTTAATTGTGAGGGTTTATCTACACTATATTGGTGTAGATATTAAAATGTCATTTTGAGGGTTAAAAAATAAAACAACTGGACTTCTATTCTGAAGTTGAAGACGTTTCGCTTCCCATCCAGGAAGCTTTCTCAATCCAAAATGCCTGGAGTAGTGTGGAGTTCCCAGCTTTATAGACCTGCAGGCGAGGCCTCGTTAAAGCTTGGATTCGCACGTAGATTAACCTGGAACTGATCGGCCCTCACAAGGAAGACTCGTTAGGCTCATCGTGTGCCTGGCTCACAAGAGGAATGCTGTGGTCACACGTGTGGAGGTGTGAATTGGGTACCGCGCACGTGACGTCACCGTCTCAAGAGCAACGGCCCTTTTGCCGCTTAGGTAGGGCATACAGGTAGAGAACGCCCGTAGCAACCAGCTATTACAAGCGCAACAGAAACAGCGATATGACCGACTTTGCAGCCATTAAACTTTCCCAAGACGATGTTCCAGGCACACGGTTTACTGGTCGAACTGTCGAAGAACACACCAACCTTCAGCTCAAACGATGGCTTGAGTGTCGAGGGCTTAAAAAGACTGGAAAACGAACCGAGTTGATCAAACGGTAAGCTTTGTTTTTTTTCCTGCGCGGTGGTCATGGCGTCATCGGCCGTTTTTTTGTTTGTAATCACCGTCCAGGGATCGGTATATGTTTTATGTTTGTCTTATTTGAAATGTTTTTGAGTAAGCTATCCTGGTAGCAGGGTATCAAGTTAGCGCCTGCTACCATGATAGCCTATATGCTATCATGGTAGCAGGCGCTACTTTATTAACATGTCGGCCACCAAAATACTCTTACCTGTTCACTACTTGATGTCGCTGGAATTGGGTCAGGATGTTCTTCGGTTGGGCCCTTTCCTCCAACAAAATGCTTGCTACATATGTAGGTCGACCGCACCGGTGGACCAAGCGCACACATTTCTCCTTGGCACTCTTGAATTTCGGGAAAGTAATGAACAAAACATCCTTCATATGCGGCCGATCAGCGTACCTCGAGTCGCTGTTGCACGTTCCATAGCAATAATGTTTAAAAACCATGGTTTTAGATTTGGAAAAAGCAGTCGTTTACCGAGTAAAACCAAGGCTAACGCACGTCTCTTTTACAGCGAAACAGCGGCGGGTTTCCGGAGTTTGCCCCACTGCGTACCACGTGATGTGACGTCATCGTGACGTAACGTTTCTAAAAATAGCTCGTTCGTGGTACCCCATTGGTGTGAAACTTGGCAGGAATCAAACCTAAAATTGTATTTCAAGTTTTTGAAAGTTGAAAGCTGAGAAAATAAACACGTTACACACTAAATCAGTTATGAAAAAAGCAAGCAAATCTAAAGGTTAGATGGAAAGCAACAGAGAATTATCTTACCAGAAAGGCCAAAATAAAAGTAAAAATTATACCAGTTATTGTTCATATGGCATGTTCAGATAAAAATTAAATATTTAAGTTAAACTGAGGAATGCAGCAGCAGATTTACATAACGACGTGAGAAAAAACATGCAATATGCATGCTTGTACGGCACCATCTTAGAGTTGCTAAAACATGTGCAAATGGATCTCAGCATCTAAGAGCGTAAATGATTCATGATCAGATCAGAACCTGTACAACTATTAGCATGTTGTTAAGACTTACTGAGTTTATTGTGAGCAGCAGATATTATAAAAGCAGCTAACAACAGCCGTGATGACATAAGGAATTTCAGAATACCGACATATTTGTGTGTTTCCAGGGTTTGAATTAAATGTACTAGGACACTTTTGAGATCTATCCAATTGTACTTGTACTCTTATAACACAGTGTTACATAAGAAGCAGATTGCCTCTCTGTCACTCGCATCCTCATCTTTGTAAACCACTGAGCTGCTGCACTGCAGAGACAGTTTGCTGTCATATCCAATTTAGATTAGTAAACCTCTCTTTGGGAAGGCCTGCATGTTCATTTATCACACTGACGCAATACAGGAACGGTGCTGAATTGTCAAGATGCTATAAGTGTTGCTTGGTGCTCCGCTGAGTGCATTTGTACATTTAGTCAGAGGATAGATTGAGGCAAATGTCATTTGTTTGGGATTTGCCATTGTAGAAAAAAAATTAGCTGACTCAATACAGTGTACCCAGCTCTGCTTTTGTTTGTAAAGGTATCCTGTGAGCTTCTTTAACATTTCAGCAGAAAAAGGCTAAAGCTTAAAATGTAAAAAAAAATAGAAGCTTACAGATGAATTTTTCATGCAGCAATGTTGGCCCATTGAATAGTTTGCCCATGCACTGTAGAGAATACACACTTCGGGCTCCTTTTGCATGACTCACTGTGTCAAAGCTGTGTGGCATGCAGGCAATAAGCCTGGGGCTCAGCTGAGATGTTCAGGAAGTCCAGGGCTCTTTAATAACTGCCTCCAGCACATCTGGAATGCTGGTTCTGTCTCTCTTGTCTACATTTTGACCATTCCCTACAGAGCAGAGGTCTTCCACCCTGGTCCTCAGGATCCACTGTCATGCATGTTTTAGGTGTTTCCCTGCCGCCACACACCCGACCTACATATGCGAGTCATTAACAGGCCTCTGCAGCCCCTGATGGCTGCAGAGGAGCTCATGTAATCACCTGGTTCAAGTGTGCTGGAGCAGAGACGCATCTAAAAGACGAAGGACAGTGGATCCTGAGGGCCAGGGTTGAAGACCTCTGCTATATAGTCTCTTTGAGGTTCATCTCAGGTGAGTTTGTCAGTCAATCGTGTGCTGTGACACCATCAACACATGTATTTGAACTGTTTTTAGTTCAGTGCTCCAAAATCATTTTTTTTTCACCCGAACAAAATGTTTTATTTCATGTACAAGAGAGTGGAGAGGCACATAATTGCCTCCAATTGCTTGAGGTCCATTTGTTTTTCTCCTTAGTAAGATGTAGTTATTGATCTGTCTGGTCCAGGACGGGCTTAACACAAAAAGTGAACCATTTGTGACCATTGTCCTGGATACCTCTGTGTAGCGGCTCTTGAAGTATTGATTCCAGCCTCAGTCCACACCTTAAGAGTCTCCCTCAATGTTTGCATGGGCTTTCCTTCATAATCCTGCCTATTGCCCTGACACGTTTTCCATCCACTGAATTTTTTGTAATTTTGCTTGAACAGTCAGGGAGGATGTGCTGCCCCTAGTGGAGGAGTTCAAGTATCTTGGGGTCTTGTTCACGAATGAGGGGAAGATGGAGCGGGAGATCGACAGGCGGATTGGTGCAGCGTCTGCTGTGAAGCGGGCGCTGTACCGATCCGTTGTGGTGAAGAGACAGCTGAGCCAAAAGGCAAAGCTCTCGATTTACCGGTCGATCTACGTTCCTACCCTCATCTATGGTCACGAGCTTTGGGTCGTGACCGAAAGAACGAGATCCCAGATACAAGCGGCCGAAATGAGTTTTCTCCGTAGTGTGTCTGGGCTCTCCCTTAGAGATAGGGTGAGGAGCTCAGTCATCCGGGGAGGACTCAGAGTAGAGCCGCTGCTCCTCCACGTCGAGAGGAGCCAGTTGAGGTGGCTCGGGCATCTGGTCAGGATGCCTCCTGGACGCCTCCCTGGAGAGGTGTTCCGGGCACGTCCCACCGGGAGGAGGCCTCATTATTCTCATAACATTTTTGAGTTTTATGCTTTGAATTGTATACGCAAAACTTATTCGCTATATTTAACAGTGATATTTCAATTGTGATGAGATCCGCTCTACCTGCATAACAATTTAGGATCTAATTTTGAAGATCTTTAATCACACTCATGAATTGTTAGCAAATCCAATTAGCAGTTGCTATACATCGCATATTTTGGTCAGAAAACTTTGCAACATGGCATTCATGGACCAGTAAAAAGTAGTTGTTTATTTTCTATTTTTCCGCTTTTTGAGTTTGTTTCTTTGTCGGCACTAAACAATGTGTCAGCACGCTATAGATTTCAGTGGTGGCTATGACGTTTGAAACCCACCAGAGTGGTGTTTTAAAACTACTGCTTTGTCTGTCTAACAAAAGAGTGATGTGTCAGCCTGTGAATCATCCAACTGTAGCAAGTATTGAGCTACAGCCCAAGTCTTAGAAATGTTAGAGAGAAGTACTGTTTTGGAACTTTAGGAGTATTTTTTGTGACAAGTTTGTCGAATTTGTTTTGGCACAGACATAGCATTCATTCGTTCCTGCATGATTTCGTGACGTAGACAAAAGCTTCAATGTGCATACTTATACTTTTTCGTAGAGATGCCTCACAAAGCCTCCTTTCACATACCAGAAAAGAAAAAGTCCTATCAGAATCGCTTTCATGCAAGACACGGTGATTTGTTTTGGTGAGACAACTTTCATTAAGGACCCGCGGAGTAAAAAGTAAACTCTGTGGCAGTTTAATCCACAGATCAGTGTATTTTTACAACTCTGAATCATTATTTTCTTTACCCAATCAGGTGAAAGACGTATCACTACCCTAAACTGCAGACGTGTACAGACTTTTTATGCTGTGTGTTGCTCAGTGCTCTGAGGTGTGTGGAGGCGGTGAGCAGCAGCGCATTGTCACCTGTCCAGAGGATGATCGATGCGACCGAGACCTTCAGCCAAGCACTATTCAGCCCTGCAACAGTCAGCCTTGTTCTCAGTGGCTCACTGGATCGTGGGGACAGGTACTCTTGCATTATAACCACTTAATTACAGCCCAGCTTCGTTGTTAATCTGGTTTAATTCCATACGGGACAAAGAACCTCAGTTACCTTTTCAAAAACCTGCATACTCATTGATGAATTAATCATATTCACCTCTTTTTTTCATTTTTCATTTTGCTTGTAGGAATAGTTCATGTAAAATGTATTATATCCTGTAATATCCTTACACGTTTTAATCTTAATGTAATCTTTAAAACTAAATTGGAATATGCGGAACATGTTTGGACAGGAGATTAGATTTTGCTGTTGAAATTCTCCAGGTTTCATATTTCAATCATTCATAGCTAAAAGTGCCTTGGTGATTTATCCATGTCAGTGATATTTGTTCAATGTAATGCCTTCCTTGCTGAATAATGGTGATCTGTTGAAAGTCACCCAAAATAACTAAAACTAAGGATTAAAGATGACTTCCTAAATGCCAGATTTCAGCTTTAACCTACAAAAACTCTTTCCCTCTTCCCTTCAAAATGTCCCTGCCAGACTCTTACTTTGCCATCTTATATGTATAATCGATCAGATCTTGTTTACTTTTAAGTTCAGAAAGCATTGAAAAGGATTCTTAGTCATGTATTTAAATATTATTTTTGATCGTGTTAAAACTAAAACAGATTTATGTTTTTTGTTTGCATCGTATGCAAAGCTATGTTTATCTAGTTTTGTTCCTCCTACGTTATTTTTTCTCACCTTTACTTGGTAGCTTTCTTTAAGAGCATCACCTGGTTTCAAATTCAGAGTGAAACTAATTAGTTTTGGGTCTAGTAAATTCTAGTTAATTCTTCAAAATATTAGATCTTAAATTGGTTTTGATGATTGATTTTTTTCAATGATTTGATACCGCTCTATGGGTTTTTCAGATTTTTGAATCTGCTGCAGTAGAGTAGAATACTTGTTGTATGGTAGATGTTTGTTTTTCTTTTGCCCCATTAATTATTTAAGAATAAATATCAAATCATCTGAGAACAAATATTAGTATGATTAATAATACATAGACATTTTTTCAAGCTCTCCAGCTATGTTTACATGCACAAAAATTGAAATATATTTGGATTCCAAAAATAAAATGATCAGATTGTACCATTTATATGAGCACACAATCAATTAATCTGATCATGAGGTGCGTTTATATGTGTCTGCCGTTATTCAGAATAGAACCACTCTGACATGCGCAGTTATCAAATTTCCCTAAAAAAAAACAAAAACAAAGAAGAACTTCCGTCTTTGCTAAACAACAAAAAATAGTAAACATAGCATTCTGAACCAAGTTCGTTAGTCTTTTGAGGGACCAGGCTGGACTTACACCAGCTTCTAAGTACAGTTGAAACGTTACTGAATAAATTTAGAGCTCTTTAAATTTATCAAATAGAAAGGTTGTATCGAGAGCCCCGACTGTTTTGCTTCCCGTATTTCCGCCACTCACCGACGTGGAAATACATCATGTTTATGTGGGGGTCGGGGACTGACTCAGGTCAGTTTGCCACATTGGAAATAACTTGATCCCGACAAGCGTTTACATGCATGCTGATCTCATTATCAATCAGTTTAAACCACCCCTCTCATTCGGATTACAATTTCATTCCAATTGATCTTAATCCAATCCCAATGTTCTGATTGGCTTGTTTGCATTATGTATTTTTTATTCCGATCGGCCCTTTAATTCTGATTACGCTGGTGAAGATTCTCAGTCATCCAGGTCATGGTCATTCCAAAAAAGTTAAAAAACAAAACAACTGGACTTTTTTCAAAGTTTGAAGACGTTTTGCTTCCTATCCAGGAAGCTTTCTCAATTCAAAATGTCTGGAGTAGTGTTGAGTTCCAAGCTTTATACTGCCGCCCAACAAAGGCCTTGTCACGGCGTAGATAACATGCAAATTGAACCGAAACAAGTCCACCCCCTTAGTATTAGGGTCATTGTTGGCCTGGCTTACAAGAGCGATGTTTTGATCACGCGTATGGAGGTGAGGATGGAGGTGATAATAGGAAGGAATCAACCCTATCGCTGTGTTGTACATTTTTGAGAGTTGGAACCTAAGTCCTCCTCCTCTGTTTAAGGTTGTTTTTTCTCTCTTAATGTAAATGGCTTCCTTCACACTGCAAAAAGAGAACTAAAAATAGGTAAAATTTTCTTGAAATTAATGTATTTGCCCTTGATTTGAGCAGGTAAATAGTCCTATTTACCTGCTCAAATCAGGGAAAAATACATTCATTTCAAGAAAAAAAAATCTTATTTTTAGGTCTATTTTTGCAGTGCATGTCCCTTTCAAACCATCTATCTTCTTTGTTCTGATTACTTTTTTTCCATTTAAACATAGCTATTCACTCTTCCTGTGATTTAAGTTGAAGTGTAACATTCAACATATGCTGTATATCCCTGTTTATTTGACTTGGTAGTAATTATTATATATTCAATTATGTCAGGATCACACCTCTCTTACTCTTACTCTCTTATTTTATTGGCCTAAAATTAAAATCCTTAGTGATCACTGTTCTATGCAAACAATTGAAAAAAAATACTTTTTACTACTTCCTATGCTATATCATTTGCACTGCTGTGTGATGCCTCAGTAATTCTAATGCGTTCCCTTTGTGTATCCACCTACTGATTGCTTCTCTCTGATGAGTCAAAGGTTTCTGCATGTAAAAATGAGTACTCTGTATTCCTCTGTTGATTGCAGCCTTATCCAGAACAGTCAGTCACTTGTCTATGTTAATTCTGCTTCTGAAATCAGCCAAGTGAAAACACAAGTCTAGTTTGGTTTGAAACCAAACTTGCATTAATTTCAGTGGAAATTAAACAGATTTTTTTTTTTTTTTTTGCTTTTTTCCATTAATTTTGGCCATTTCACACTGAAACCATCAAACTCTACTAAACAAAAACAAAAAAAGAGTCTTGCTGCAAATATTGAGAGGACAAGCTAAGATAAATGAAAACATGTCAATATTGACAATTTAAAATAAAAAGCAGTGAAACTTTTGGGAAATCTCTCCGTGTGCAGTGTTCAGCTTCTTGCGGGGGAGGACTGCAGCATCGGCTCATCAAATGTGTCGACACAAAGGCGGAGGCTTCAGAAGAGGTGGATCAGGCTCAGTGTGACCAGAAGCTAAAACCCAACAGCACCCAGAGGTGTAACTTACACGACTGCAAGAGTGCTTCCTCTGGTGAGTAAACCCAGTTTTGCAGTTTGATTTGTATCGCTATCGCCGAGCCATAATCATTTAGGTGGATCAAATTACATTTATTTATATGCGTGATTACCATAACAGCTGAGGACACTTGAAAGCTCTCCTGCTGCAGGTGATTCCTGAGTTACAATGGTCAGTATCATAACTCCCCTGGTTGTGTAGCTGACAGACAGAGTTTTGCAGCTGCTTGCATCAGTGGTCCTATTGACATAGCACTGACCCTGCAGAACGCAAAGACATGTTCACCTTTAGCAGAAGCTATGAACAATACACAGAACATCCAGTTCTTCTGGGCAATTTGGGATCTTGAGTCACGGATGGCGTATTGCGTCACAGGAGTGGGAGGTAATGGTCAGAAATGCTTCAGCAGTGGGTAGAAAAGAGTCGCCTGAAGAGATTCACTTCACTTCAATTTCAAACAGAGATCTGAGCTAAAAAACCTCCATATGGAGTCCTGAGTTTTCTCTGCAATCTCTCTGCTTTTAGTTTCCCAGTATTGAGGAGACTCCAATATTTTTGGTAGAGGGTATTGTAAAATAATGTACCAGCAGCTACAACATCGTATTCTCTACCCTTTGATTTGAATTACATTTGTGTCTAAAAGTCAACGTGAGGCTATCATGTACATTTGTATTATTTTCCCCTATCATCTTGGAGTCTAATTATTTGTATTTCATGCTGCTTTGGTTGAGATTAAAGCTATGACACCTATTTGGTTTTCACCCTGTGGTACACATTGTTGCAGGAAGTCAGTAAAAATGCTCTACTCAGCTTTGCATTCATCAAATAACTGTAATTCTATTACTTTTAATTTTCTTTTGTAATAAACATGGAAAAAAAACATTTCAAGTGGAAAAAGAGACATGAATCATATTGTTACTGGAGGTACTTTTGAAGAGAAAACACATAGCTAAACAAATTCAATTTAATGTATTAATTTATTTAGCAGGGACAATACATTAATTTGCATTGCTGTAAATGCACCACAATTAGTCAGTAAGCTATTTTTCATCCATTGTCCCTGGAAAGATGGAGACTTTGTCTCAGGATTTAAAAAAAAAAGATTAGAAATACAAAGTTTCTATAAATATACATAACTATACAAATTCTGTCAATAGATTCAGTGAACAACAAAGCAGGATACCATATTAATATTATCTAAAAGTATCAACAGTCATTAGAACAATTTTAAGGTATAAAACTATACTACTAAGTGCAGTGCCATGATTATCTCTCCATCATGGCACCTGTTAGTAGCTGGGATATTATTAGTCAGGAAGTAAACATTTTTTTTCTCAGATCTGATGTGTTGGAAGCAGCCAAAATGAGCAGTGAATGTGAACAGCTTTGACAAGGGCCAAACTGTGATGGCTGGACGACGGGGTTGAAGGGTCTCCAGAACTGCAGCTCTTGTAGGGTGTTCCTGGTCTGCAGTGATCCAAATCTATCCAAAGTGCTTAATCAATGTGCAGTTTATTGCACAGGTAGCTAAACATTTGCTCAGACATCCTGAAATTGGATAATCAATGTGCAATGTGAAGCTGGGAACAATGACACCCCACCACTTTGAGGCTAAGCTAAGTTCTTTTACTTTGAATGTGACGAAAACCCATAGACTGAGCAGCAAATTTGTCATGTCTTCCATTGTTGCATGTGTTTGTGTCAGAGACAACACATGTCACGTTACTTTTTAGACTCTGGGGCTGCCTTGCTATGACAAACCCAGCGATGTTGAGGTGGTACTCAATTGACGTGACGCCGCCTGTCAATCAGTAACTGACCAATCAGCGATTGCAATTTGTCCCAAAGTGAAATGCCTCTTACCTGCAGAAGCTGCTCTGTCTGTCCTTCCGACAAGATACCAGGATATTGCATTACAAACACATTGCGATCAGAGCAATTTCATTAAAAAACATCAGTAAAAATAATTAAACATTGTTAGTAGGGAAAGTACAATTCAGACACGCGTCCTTTCCTGAAACCTAAAAGAGCCTAGTAAAATGTAAAAGATGGATATGCAGCTGACCAACTTCATGAACAGCTGAACACAACAGTGATCGATAAGGAATTACTGCATGGTCGTCAGTATAAAGGTAACTCAATTTTTGTTCATAAATATCCAAATTAAAGGGTAATGCTTGATGCTAGTTCTGCTGTGTTTTATGTGTTAGATGTTCGCATTGTCTCCACTCCTTTAACACTAGGACTCCCAGAATTCTGATACTACTAGAACTCCCACTGGCAGTCAATTTGACGGGTGACATTCTGACCAATGGAATGCGGGATTGGTGATGACGTCATCAACTGTAATGGTTCTAGTGGGCTTTATAAGCCCACTGTGGATATGTAGACCTAAAAATGAGGTCCAAAACATATTTTTAACACAATATACGATTGTAAATGGTGCTGAAAATAACACTCTAAATAAAAAATGTTTGCAAGAAAAGTTTATAATTAAAATGTTTATTTATTTACATAAATTCGGAAAATGCAATGTGGCAATAATAGATTAGACTATAAATAAAACTAAATAAAATTACACACTATGGTACCAAAAAAAGTTACAAGAAATGATATCACTATTTACAATTGAAAACAATAAATGGTTCTAAACTGTAATGAACACATTAAAAATCTAAATATTTAATGAAACTAAACTACAAGTGGAACTACACAAAACGATATATTTACAAGATTAGAAAACAGATCAAACACATTTTTTGCATGTCAAAATGATATCCCCCGTGCATTTCCTGCACACCACCTTTTTGCACTTGTGACAGGTATCATGTGAGCGGTTTTTTGTACAGTGTTGACACACCTAACACCGTTTTCTTTGCCTAAATAAAAGCGGCTCCTCCTCTGAGGAGGGTTTGCCGCACACCAGCGGGTCTTTGGTGCGCTAGCTAGAATGCTGGTTGCTAGGCAACATCCCGTTGTGTTTCAACCGCGGGAAAAAAAATACAATGTAACTAACGGAGCCGTCAAAATGACGGGTGTGGGAGACAAAGGTAAAAGTAACGATATTTTTTATTTGGTTTTTTATTTTATTTAAAAACAATATGGAAATAAAGGACATACAGATACAGGAAAAGTCAGCTAGCATGAATATTGTAAGACTCATGTAAAAAAAGTTATTACACTTCAAAATCTGAAAACAGTCAAAATGACTGCCTTGGGAGTTCTAGTGTTAACCAGCACATTTTCTTTTTGTTCTGTTTTTTCTCTGTTTAAAATTAGACCACAAACTATCGTCATTGTTCTTCCTCTTAATCCGTGTTTATTTTCTCTGAAATTTTAATCTTGAGGAGTTTTGCAAGATTTCCCATCTGACACCTGCATGATCCAGAGTGAAATCTGTACGTGTGTGGTGTGTTGTTGACCGGGCACCATCCCAGTGTACGAGCAAACCTGTTATATCTACCATTTTTTTTATCATTATGTGTGGTGTCATGTTTTGAAAATTGGCCGAGTATTTTAATATCCTACCGAGGGAACCAGCCTTTAGGCTGCTATTTTAGCAATAACTTCACTGACAAGATTCACCATTGGTTTGGAATTTTTTACCTGTCTTTTTGCCTTGATGAAGAAGAAATCTTTATTTATCATTGCAATTGTACATTCCAATGTAATTTGTCTTCTGCATTTAACCCATCCCTTAAGGAGCAGTGGGAAGGAATCTAGGGCTAAGGCTTTTGCTCATGAACCCATAGGGGCAGTCTGTGGGGATCAAACCAGGTACTTGTGTCCTGATCCGAGTGCAAGCCCCCTGCTCTAACCACTAGACCACCACTCCGCCACTCACCGCCGCTTCACTATCACTACCATTACAGCGTCTTTGTCCGTCAGGGATTAGAGCTGCCTGGGGTACACTTCGGCATTGGCGGAGCAATCTTGAGTTAATGTCACGTCAGTTGTAGTGGAAAACGACCCAAACCATGTGGGGTTGAGTGGAGCAGGGTCAACTTGAACTGAGTAAAAAAATGTCCATTGTTTATTGTATAGATATGGAGTTTATAGTTGTCACTATAGGTGGTCTAGTAGAAGAGTTCATAAACAAACCTTAACTAAGTTCTTTCAGTGTCAAAACTGCACACATCGGCCGCAAGCAACTTTTTCATTAAAACCTTGTTGTTATGATGGAAGACTTTTTTTCTTGCTTTGTTTTGGGGGCTGGATAGCCTCCAATCTCCAATGAGATGGTGTGGGCAATGTTGTGCTGCGAAGCCTGGGGTCGTGCCATTCATGTGGAAGTTATTCTGACAACCAAATCCCTGTGTGAGACATTACAGCACAAAGAACGTTGATCCATGCTGAGCATCTTGATGCCAAATACCCCAGCACACCATTATTGTGCCTGATCAGTGGACAAAACACTATAGAAGGTCATAATGGTTCCTTGTTTCTTACTGGTTCTGACCTGAAATTACTGTGCAGGGTGTTGTCATATTGCCTCTCAAAAATATAACTCCCAACCATTGCTTGCAGCAATAAAGCACAATAATATCACCTACATGAGTGATAGATAATTACTGTAGCTGTCAAGTGTCGGAGAATGAACAAAGTGTGAAGTCATAGCAAGATTTTCAGACTTTTATACCAGTCACGCACACTATTGTGGGTTTTACTTATTGAGGCTGCTGAGAAAACAAAGATGCTTAAATAATTGACAATTGAAAGGATGTCAGGGGCTTTTGTTCAAACTAGGTTAGAAGTGACTCACACCAATTTAGAAACTAAGCTTGAAATCCAATTGCTGGTGTTCTAGTTTTGGGATGAGCATTCTGAACCAAAGCAGACACAAACAAAGATTAACCTTACAAATATCAAAGTCTATTTAACATAATTTAACAATGTAAAGCAGTGTCCTGTTCTCAATTCTAAGGTTTAACAATTAAATTAAATGACCAGCAATTAGGATAGTTGATGTGCTTTTCACTTTCTGAGGATGTCATGTGAGTGAGATTGGTTAGTCCACATTAGTTTTTTTGGGACCTTTAGAAGACGTGTTACTGTAACATGTGAGGTATTTTTTGGTGTAGCTGGACAATTATGGAGTACTAGAGTCAATTCTAGGACATAACCTGTCTCTGTAGAACCAAAACAAGAGTTGTGCCCACATTCTTGTCATGCAGTTAGGGGTGTTGAGTGATAAAGAGCAGGGCATCAGCTTTGTAAGTGTTAAAATCTCAGCTCTTTGTAGATAACATGGTTCTGGAAGCACATTCAAGCAATGACCTCCAGCATGTAACAAAACAGTTTGAGTCTGGATTTTGAGCTACTGAGGCAGGTTCTCAACCAAGAAAAGATGGACCACTCTCTCCAGATCAAGGTTTAAAGGTCTGCCTAAAGCAAAGTGCTTAACGAATCTATTGTAGGTGTCTTTGTTCATAAGTGATGTCAGGATGGAGCACAAGACAAATGCATTGTTGGCACATTTACATTAATTATGACACCATTTTAATCTGCCGCAGTTAAAGAAGAGAACCTCAAAGCAAATGCTCTTATTTCATTTTCCCACGTATTTCCCCTCCCCAACCTATAGCCGTGAGATATTGGTCAAGGCCAAACGATTATATACCCTTCTGGCTTTGCCTAAATTAAACTGGACAGTATTAGTGTGAAGAGGGATGTCAGGTCTTCATTGCTGTACCTGTTATCGCCACAAGCCAATTTCCTGGAGGGAGGGAGGGAAGTAGGGACTGCATAAGAAAGGTCTGTCATAACAGGACAGGCTGAGCTATTTTCAGATGGTCTATTTTATTATTTTATTCTAACCATAAAAAAGTTACAAGGATTTGCTCCCCTCAGATCCATCCAATTCTTTGATGTATCTTATTTAGACTGGAAATAAGATCTCTGTCCCGAGAGAGACCAGTTACAAGGCAAATATAATTTTCCATCAATACTCATCATTTTGGGTTTCTTTAGCAAAATGTTAAATGAGCTGCATCTGTTTACCCACCTAAGCATGATAAAGGAAATGTCAAACAAAAGCAATTACCTTCAACATCAATCAAGGTTGTTATGTTGAAGCAAGGCAAATGTATTTGTATAGCACATTTCAGTACAAGGACAACGCAAAGTGCTTTACATTATTAAGATATAGGAAAATAAAAACAGAATTAAAGCAGAAAAGTAGAAAAAAACAGTTGAAATAAAATGTAGAAAAATGTAAATAAAATAAAACATTGAAAAATGGAAGCTAAAAGCAAATATTAGTGATTTTAAAACAGTTGGACTACAAACTTGAACTAATGATGTTTCAGTAAACAGTTTAACTAGAACAGTCATAGGCAATCCTAAACAAATTAGTTTTAAAAGGCTTTCAGCACTTTTACAGTTTTCTGGAAGTTTGTTTCAGATAAATAGAGCATAGGAACTAAATGCTGCTTCTCCACGTTTTGACAGACCTGTGAAGACAAAGTTGCAGTAATCAATTTGACTGTGGATAAATGCATGGATTAGTTTCTCAAGATTCTGCTGAGACATTAGTTCTTTAATCCTGTAAATTTTCTCCAGGTGATAGAAAGCCAACTTTCTTTAGATGCCTTTGAAGGTTCAGGTCTGAGTTTCGGGCCTGAGTTTCGGGCCTGATTTGTGGGTACAAGCTGAAGCAGCCGAAGATGTGTGCCAACTGTTGATTGTTCTTCCACTGGTCCAAAAGGTATTACTTCAGTTTTGTTTTTATTCAACAGAAGAAAGATTTAGCACAACCATGCATTTCCTTAGCACTTCAATACATTCAGTCACCTGGTGACATAGTGATGTAGAGCTGCGTGTCGTCTGCATAGTTATGACAACTTAAATTGTTTTTTCATGATCTGAGCTAGAGGGAGCATGCAGATATTCAGTAGGAGGGGACCCAGGATGGACCCTTGATTTTTGTGGCGTCCAATGTAAAGTTACCTACTGACACAAAAAAGTCCCTGTCTTTTAAGTAGGATTTAAATCTGTTGAGTGCTGTACCAGAAAGGCAGACCCAGTTTTCCAGGCGCTCTAACAGAATGATCGACACTATTGAATATTGCACTAAGGTCCAATAACACCAGCACGGTGGTTCTTCCACAATCTGCATTTTAATGTATGTCATTAAACACCTCGACAAGCGCGTTCTCTGTACTGTGGGGAGCACGGAAACTTGACTCTCAAATGTCAAAGCGGTTGGTCGTTGTTAAGAAGCTGTTTTAATTTTTGAAATACAGCTTTTTCAGTAATCCTACAGATAAAGGGGAAGTTTGAGATGGGCCTGTAGTTCTGCAGTAGTAATTTGTCTAACTTGTTCTTTTTCAACAGTGGTTTGATAATTGCTGTCTTTAGAGACTCTGAGAATACACCTGACAGAAGAGACATGTTTATTATCCGAGTCAAATCAGACGCTATGACAGGCAGAATTTTCTTAAAGAAATCTGTGGGTAAGACATCAAGGCAGCAGGAGGAGGAACTTAGCTGGTGAATGATTTCCTCTAAGCTGTTGTAGTTTATTTGGCTGAAATGAGACGTTTTATCAAGATCAGTTCCAGTTGGAGAAGACTTTGGTACTTAACTTGATATGGATGTACAAACTGCCTCTCTAATCTTTTGGATTTTCTCAGTAAAGAAGTTAACAAATTCATTACAGGCCCTGGTGGAATGGTGCATGCCTTTAGGACCTGAAATAAAATGAGCTCCTAACAGAAAGTAAAAGATACCCAGGAGGATTCAAAGAAGGCATTTCCTTTTTCTTCACTGATAATTTAACATATAATATGAATATACATTTAAATAAAAAAAAAAATCAAGTTGGAGGACTCGTACTTTTTCAGCACAGCAGTATGACCTTCAATCTGAGCTTCAGGAATATTAATGACAGAAAAACTGAGCATTTCAAACGGCACGAACCACGTTGCATTTTGCTCCCAGCATTACTGATATCTTTTGGAATTCAGCAGCTCTTACTTTTAAAGGCCAAGTCACGAGACCAGTGGAGAAGCTGACTGCAGTCATCTCAATGAGCTTTATTGTTAACTAGGCTTGCATATGATAAGCTGAAGTCCTTCTAGAGAAAAACAGCTGCGAACAAGACACGTATTTAGAGCAGACAAATTAAAGGCTGCCTGTCTTCCCTTGAAACCTTTCTACAGATTCACAAGTTATACTTTGGTTGAGTCACTTGGTGATATTTATTCAAGCACGTTCCTGGCTTTGATGTGCGTGCCTCTTTGAAGCCTGTGATGGCGAAAAGCTCCAGTTTGTGCATAACACTCCTTTTGTTTGGCTCAAGTAAATGTTTAAAGGAATTACAGGGTGTTTAATGACTCTGTTGTAAAAGGTATGTAAATGTATATATATATATATATATATATATATATATATATATATATATATATATATATATATATATATATATATATATATATATATATATATAAAATTTACCCCAACAGTAACATGGTTAAGAACACAACAATAGTGTATCACCAGGATAAGGAAGCCCAAGCCCAGTGTAACCACCAGATGAACTGCAAGATTATAATGTTTAGCTCCAGGAGGTAAGATTTTAGCTGATAGACCACTTGAAAGAACAACAACCATACTAATCAAAGTAGGTTAATCATCTCCAAAGGCTACTCTTAAAAAGACTCAAGGAGTTAATGGCTCTATTCAGTCAGCTGGACTTCCTTAAATAGCTTTTTACCAAATGATTGATTTAAAGTTTTGCATATGAAAGCCTGAATATTTTGTTCTCAATTACATCATCAAGGTACATTTTATTGCTTGTTGAAGCACATAGTTTATATAACTTTGTTCTTTATGATGATAATAAAGGATCCAAAATATAAATAAAAAGCAGAAACATAACAAAACGTACCCTTTGCATGTCTTGCATAAGTAAACCATCTTTAATACTTTTCCACCAAACTGTCAGATGTAGGCCACCACTGTTCATTGACATTTCTGTTTTTAAACATCAGATATGAAATTAGTCGTCCTCAGAGGGCAACCTGCTGGAAACTGAATTGCCAGCCACGCTGACATTTTGAAAGTGTAGAGGTATAAAAGTGTTATAAGTATCTGAGGAATCGGATAACGTGGCAGCCAACAGCAGATTGTTTTGTTTGTGCCTCTTTCTAAGGAACCAGTGTTTACTTTTCATCAAGACGCAGCTTGATTGAGTCACAAATGCATTTGCATTAATAAGGGGTTTGGTGCAATACGTCTTTTTCTGTATCCCAGTAATAAATCATGTTAAAATAGAAATACAAGGAGAACAATAAACCCTTGGTCAAAACATTGCTTCCTCTGTGATGCATTACATTCTGTTTGTTTATGAACGCATCATAATGACGTCCAGGCAAACAGAATCAGTTTAGGATTTTACAATCTATTCATTTTGCAATGAAAGCAGCTAGTAAAAACAAGATGCTGATAGAGAAAGAATTAACGGCTACTCCAGGATTCTTGTTTTTTTAATCAGAATGCCCGTACAGTATAGAATGTGTAGTTGTGTTATTTTGAATGGATTGACTCAATAAACATATAATGGGGTTTAGTCAAAGGCCATTTTCAGAAAAGCATTTGAATCGATTAACTGAAAATTGCAATTTGTTTCGTCCTTCCTCTGTCCTTCTATTTGTTCACATAAATTGGATTTTAATTTGGACAGATTCTTAATTAAGATGCTCCCATTGCGTCAACACAAATTAATCACACAATTAAGTCACCAGCAGGACTCTGCTTGCACAACTGTTCACCCCCAGTACTTTGTGGACCCACCTTTTGCAGCAATTCCAGCTGCAACTGGCTTTGGATCATTCTCTATGAACTCGTCACATCTCACCACAGGGATTTCTGCCCTTTACTCAAGACGAAACTTCTCCAGCTCCTTTATGTTGGATGGTTTTCACTTATGAATAGCGATCTTTTTTTTCAGATTGAGGTCTGGATTTTGACAAGGCTGTCCCCTCTGAAACCACTCGAGTGTTGCTTTGGGCCATTGTCCTGCTGGAATGTGAACCTCCGTTTTAGTCTCAAATCACAGGCAGACTGACAGGGTTTTCTCAAGAATCTCCCCGTATGTAGCACCATCTTTACCTCGGCTCAAGACAAGCTTCTCAGACCTTGCTGTTGAGGAACATCCCCACAGCATGATGCTGCCACCAGCACGTTTTTCTGTGGGCATGCTGTTCTAGGGGTGATTGGATATGTTGGCTTTGCACCCGACTTAACGTTTTCCTCGGTGACGGAAATTTTCAATTTTAGTGTCATCTGACCAGAGCACCTTCCTCCATACATTTGGGGAGTCACCCATGTCCCTTTTGGCAAACTCAAAACATGCCTTCTTATTTTCCACACTAAATAATGGCTTTTTTTCTGGCCACTCTTCCATAAAACCCAGACCTATGGAGTGCCCGGCTTATTGTGGACAGATCCTCCCGTCTCTGCTGTGGAGCTCTGCAGCTCCTCCAGGGTGACCTCTGGTCTCTGTGCTGCCTCTCTGATTAATGCCCTCCTGACCCGGTTTGTAAGTTCTGGTGGGTGTTTCTCTTGGCAGGGTTGTTGTGGTACCATGTGCTTTCCATGTGAAGATGATGGATCTAATGGGGCTCATCAAAGGAGAATGGGGAACATCAAAGATTTGTATATATCTTATAACCCCACCCTGACTTGTGCTTCTCAACAACTTTGTCCCTGACTTGTTTGGAGAGCTCCTTGGTCTTCATGGTGGGATGCCTCTTGCTTAGTGGTGCTTCAGCCTCTGGGGCCTTTCAGAAAAAGTGTTTATACTTGACAGATCGTGTGGCACTTAGATTGCACACAGGTGGAGTTACTTTTACTAATTATGAGACTTTTGTCTCATAATCAGTTATGATTATGGTTATACCTTATGAGTTCTGGTGCGACTCATAACAAGTTATGAGTCGCACCAGAACTTTTTAGGGACTTCGTAGCAAGGAGGAAAATGCATATAACGATTGTCGTTTTTTTTTTATTCTTTTAATTCTTTCTATATATTTATTTCCTCATTTCAGGTCACAAATTTAGACTTTTTTTTTCTCAGTTTCATTACATAAAATAAGATTTCAAAATATTACAGGTTGGAATGTAACAAGATTGGTTAAAAATAACCCTGTGGGTGAATTATTTTGCAAGGCACTGTACACAATAGTGTGATAATACAAAAATACATAAAAAAATAAGAATACACAGATATGCAATAGTTTGATGTTGGTATAACTTACACAGGTGCTATTTTAGAAATTGCATGTTTTATTTCGGTTTGTTTAAGCTTAATATAAACAGCTTAATGTATAAAATACTGTCAGTAATTAGTTGTCCAATAGACTTGTCTTTTCATTCCTACCATTTTATAATGAGAGGCCCCAAAATAAACAGTAATTAGCTTCACTAGTGGACACATATGTTGTTTTTATATGCGGGAGACATAAGGGAGAGGAGCAGTGAGTGCCATAGATGAGGAGTTCTGCCTTTGAACTGCAGCAAGTAAACTTAACACTCCAGATGGTTTGCTGCAGTGAACCATTTGCAGAGTCTGAGGTGAGCAGCTTCAGGTTAATGGTGAATAATTAAAGTTAAAAGCCAAGCTTCTGTCCAAGCATAAGGAATTACAGTATTTGTAATATTAAATCTGTTTTGCAAAAGCTGAAGGTAGATATGTTAAAGTAAGCTTAACAAGTAAACTGAGTGAATTGACGATTGGTCAGCTTCCCAATTACCAACAAAGTCATCTGGTTTCATCGGTAAAACTTCAAAATGTGACAAAAAAAACCATTAAACTAATACCCATGCTGGGTTTATATTTAAAATGTATTTAATTCAACCAATAATGTTTTATGTGCTAGGAAATGACACTGACATCTCTCAAAGGGTAACGTATGACAAAGTAAAAGGGTCATAACTTTAAAAATGTTATTAATGTATCTTTATTTACATTTTAATAAAATACAAATCCTTCTTAGAATACAATAAAAACTCTGGCTGGGTCGCTCTCAAACGCCCAAATTATGGGACAATAAAAGTGTTTATTTTTTCTCTTATCTGACCTTAACATTAATTCCAGTCAGAAGAAACATGTTGGTCAAATTGAAATGACCAACATGTTTATAGTATCTGAGATTTCTTTTCCTTTTTTTCAAAATGATGCTAGTTGTAATAAGTTGTCTGACTTTGATTTGACAGATTCCTGTATTATTTCCTTTTAGAAATAAAGTTGTTGACGAAATGAAAATAACTTTAAATCTGCCAGCAGTGTTATTGATTTAACTGTATCAATATTTTAAGAACAGAAGAAAATAGTATTGTGTATCTTTGTGAGATTTATTTTATGCGTCCTACGCTTGCAAGGTTGAATTGTACAAACTAAACTGAAGTGAAGATTTCCACTTCTTGAATTTATTTTTAGATTGATAACTGAAAATTAAACATAATAACAATTATTAATACTTCAAAGTTGCCTTAATCCCGTCTCAGGCACATCCCCCTTCTTCATTCCTTACCCCCACATTCCCCATGCATAACCAAACATCCACTTGTTTGCTGAACTGTATTCTGCAAAAAACAATTGTCCGTTAAATTCTAATATCATATTTAAAAATATATATTTTATCTATGACCCAATATTGTGATTTCCATCTTTGTTTTTGTCCCAATACAAAAAGAAATCACTCAATTATAAAAGCTCTTCCTGGGGATTTAAAAAAAAAAATAGGTTGTGTTTAAATAATTTCTGTTCAGTGTAGAATAGGCCAGTGTGGTACAGTATATGTAGGTATTAGAACCAGACGTAATAAACAGCTGTCCAGATTATTTGAAGACCAGTGAACTAGTCCATCCATTAACTGCAGACTTGAAAATCATGTTTGCCGTCATTTGTGAGCTATATTATGTCATATATTATATTATGCAATCATATTCTCTTACAGTGATTAAATTGTGCATAACATAGAGGGATGCCGCTGTCGTTTGCCGGGGTAAACAAACAAGGAGCACAAAACCTGTTTGGATAGAAACAAATACATGCTCCCCCAGATGCTGTACTGGGCAGAGAGTCATATCACCCATATCAAAAACTGCCAAAACAAGGGATGCACATCATTTAGCTAAATGTCAAGGTACAAAATAGATCAGTTTCTACTTTCTCTCAACCAGTTGCTGTTGTATTAATTTACATCCACTAAACTACAAGTGATTTGACAAAGGGATACGGCAGTTTATTTTAGGATGCATTGATTAAAACTATTTTATGTGTGTAATATTTCTCATGCTGCCCATTAATCAAATCTGCCTGAAAGCAAAGGTATTGAGAAACCAGTAAGAAAGGTCAGAAATGTTATTGGGTCTGACATTTGATTTGACATTTTGTTAAACCTTGGTGTGTATAAACACCTCATGCCTCCCCGTGTCCAGCCCAGGCGGTTTGGTCGGTTTGCCAAGAATAACGGTGGTGCCAGGGGTTTATTACGCCGTTTGTTCAAGGTTCTTAGCAAAAGGTTATTTTTTTAATCAACCCATATTAATGTATGGTCTTTAGGCCATAGGAGCAACAACTCTGGTGTGAATGTAGCATAACGCACTAAATATGCTGTGATAAAAAGACAATTAGAACATGGGCTTTCCTTCAATTTAGTTTGCTGGACAATAAACCGGACCTGTAGAACCGACCAGGAAGGAAGGGGGTTTATGCCTTTCTTATATAATATAAATGTAAAATTTGATAAATGCAGTTCATTCTTTACATGGACTAAACACCTGCTTGCAAAGCAGGAGACACACGCATCTGGCGAAAGGCAATAAATCATTGTCTACCACTGGTTGCATTAGCTTTGATTATTAAGCTCTATTAAGGCTCATTTTCAAATCCATTACTTTTAACAGCATGAATCATGTGGGCCCTGGTTAGGAGCTCTGGCCCTTTTAAAGAGAAATGTGGTCAACCAATTACCTTGGGATATGAGGAAAGGCCTGTAAGTTTAGCAATTGTGTTATTCCTGTACAACAAGTAACAGGTAATTTGTTATTTCATATATTCTAAGAACAGATAATGGAACGAGATTGCATCTGCAATATATGTACAATCCATGTGCTAGTTTGAGTTCATGCGCTAGTTTGCTTCAGTGCAGTGATTCTCTCTTTTAATTTAACATTTTATCTTTGTTTAACAAAAATCTTCAGGTCACCATAAAACCACCTATATGAACCAGACACATCAAGAGGCACAAACAAAATCTTAATTCAACATCTTGGACATTTACAGCTTTGTACAATGGTTATAAACCCCCCAAAATGATTTTGTACTTTGCTTCCAAGCAGCCAGATTTTTCTTGTAATATTCAAAGTGGTCTATTTTTAATCATTGTCCAGGCATTCGGGCAGTCGTTTAAAGTTTTTCTTCAGGATTATGAGTATTTTCAGTCCAGTCTAAAATAGTTGAAGACCATCTAAAGCTCATGTCTATAACGATCGGTAAAGAAATAAAGGAAACACCTGAAACTAAACCTCAGAGATGCATCATCCTTCAAATGATTTCCTACAGTATATCAGGTTTTCAGCAGAAAGCCCTTCGGTTGGTACTGAAATCATATTTTCTATCTATTATTTGTTAGCTTTGATATTTTTAAAAATGGGAAAGAATGTTGACTTTGTGGCTGCCACAACAAAGTGATTAATGATCCAGTTTAAAACTGTCTCTTTGAGGGTAGACGCAGCTCTCCATCCTTTGAATTTGGGAGTTGTTTCATGCTTGAGTGATTTATAGCTCAGAGTTAAATTGCTCAACAACGCAGGCATTTCCACAGTAATATACTTTAAACTTATGCATAAAGTTTTAAAAAGCAGTTTAATGTTCTCTTGAGTGCACAAGGATGCATCCTTTGAAAAAAATTAGAGTAAGGGATGAAGCTCTGTAAAGGTTTTCATCCTTGAGCTGACAACAAAACATTTTCACATGCAAGAGTTGGGTTTGTTGTGAAGTACAACACAGACGTGAAATCTGGTTGCAATCTGGTTTGCATTTTTGTCACACCTAAAAGGCTTGCATCTTTAGACTTGATTTAATGTCAAACAGCGATAATTTGAGTAAAACCAAAATCAAATTTTAGACCCTTAACCAAACCAACATTGGCACCACATGGACAAACCTCTGTTAGGGTCGGTGTTCAACAATAGCCCTTTTTCCACCTAAAGTACTGGGACATTAATATGTGGGAACTGGGTAAAAAGAATCTTTATTTGTGTGCTTTGTGTTTACTCTTCTCGGAAAGACCATGAAAAAATGTATTTCAGTCAGCCTAATTATGCGGGTGCATCGTTAGACCTGGGTGTCCTGGGCTTCAGTCCTGAATGTTTTCTGAGTAGTCCTGGATCTCGTGAAAGAAGACATTTAGATACATAGGTTAGTTAACAAAGGTGTATTAATGCCCCAAAATGATATTAGTTTTAATATTTTTCTTAAAAGAAAACAATAGGTTTAGTTTTTTATTGTGTTCCATATAATCCCCACCCACTCCACCATAACCTGAAAATTAGTTAAAAGAAAAAGAGTTCAGTTGATATCTGTTTTCAAATGTATCTCAACTGGATGGAAACAAAGCAGTTATCTCCTGTGTCTCTTCATCCTTCACTTTAACTACTAAATATATGTTAAATTAAAACTATCTAAAATTATTGTAAACAATTTTTGTTTATTAACATCAATTCAATCAAAACCCAGCCAGGGCAGAGACCTGGTGCTAGCACTTTTGCAATTAATCTATCTCTTGATACACTAAGCAAATTTTTACAAACTACATTCTTTCCTAAAAGCATAATTTATTTCTCTTTTGTATTTTTTGTCACAGACAGTATATCAAACTTGAATCAAATTTTGCCCTCTATTGTGCTTCCATTAGAACAACGTGCTTTGACCCCTCAACAACACCAGGGTAATCTAAACGTCCAACCCCAACAACATCTGGGAAGGTTTGGACACATGTAAATGAAATTAGTCAAAATGGTTGGAGGGTTTTCAAAATCCCAGGTAATTGCTAAAAGTCCCAGCAATGAAAAAAAGGGCTAATGAGAAATGGGATGACATCCCTGCGCCCATGGCTGTGTTAAAAGGTGAAAACCTTTTCAGATCAAAAAGGACACAAAGGCTTATCTCTGATTTGCTAAAAAAAAAAAAAAAAATCTCTATGCCTCCCAAGATTTTTGGGAAATATTTAGTGGACTGATGAGACATGTGGATTTTTTTTTAAAAAGGTCTGCATCCTCTTACATCTTTCATAAAACCAACAAAGCATTTCAAAGAATTAACATCATGCTTAAACACCTTCCAATGTGACTGAATAAAAGAAAGAGGAAATCTGTAAGGGAGCAGATATTTTTCATGACATGCTGCCATGCAGTCAAAACAGGGCAAGCCTCGCTCTGGAGGTCTCACTTTAAAACAGTATACAATATGCTTTTTCATATCATGCTATATATGAAAAAGAGGGAAGCCATACTATAAATGTGTTTTAAACTTAAAACCAATATCACCCAGCAGAAAGCCAGAGTTTAAAAGTGCCCTGCATTCCTTCTATTTCAGATGTGCCTTTCCATGTGCAGAAAGGTAGCAACAGGTCATTTTAAATAAGGCTAATGAAAAAAACAGCTACTGTTGGTAAATAAGATGTGACTGGATTTGGATTTGATCCCGCTTTTAGCTGCAGGCAGGGCATACCTGTCAGGAAGAATCAGATCCATCTCTGATGACTCAGGATTGTTCGACCATTTCCCTTTTTTCTTTTTTGTATGAAAATATCATAATCTTAAAGCTGTATATACTGTATCTATTTATTCCTTCTATAAACTTCTTTTCTTCCTCATAAAGAAATTTCCCACACCATTATTTGAACAGCTTTTGTAAAATGGGAGATGCCGTCTGTATACATTCAGTAAGCCTGATGACAAGGAAAATAGAATCAAGCACCTACAGTGACCTTCAGCTCGTGCTGTTGAAATCGGTCCTTGTTTGTGCTGTTTCAGATAACCTTTTCAACCTTATTTAAATGATCAAAATGTCAAAATATA
This sequence comes from Fundulus heteroclitus, assembly GCF_011125445.2. Lineage (NCBI taxonomy): Eukaryota > Metazoa > Chordata > Actinopteri > Cyprinodontiformes > Fundulidae > Fundulus > Fundulus heteroclitus. The sequence continues at coordinate 210,510 of NW_023396613.1, forward strand.
AATAAAGTCAATTACTATCTCCCTGACAGCCATGTTTTATATAACTCTCATGGCTGGATGGTTCTGTAAGCTTCACAATCTTCTCTTTGTTTTATTAAGTAATGCACTTTTAAAACAAAATATGTGACAGAAAATTGTGATTTCATTGATATAAAACAACAACGTTCAGAGTTTTTAGAGAATCCGTCCTCTGGTTGCACCAGCACAACTTTCAGTGTGTTTAAATTCAAACGTTTTCACCTGACACATTATCAAGGGTGTTACAGGTTTGGTTTTTCTCTTTTTCTCCAGTGGTTTTGTTTTCATTGGAGAATCATTCAAACTAAATGTTTAGCTGATTTATTTGTCTTGACAGAACGCCAAGTTGATAAATGTTCATTTATGAGCCCAACTGCTTTTGAACAATGTTTTTATTGCAATAACATGAAAAGGAGATAATTGTTTAATTGTAGCAGAAACTTAACAAAGGTTCAATGTGGTTATCTTAAAAGTTGGAGAAAATGTTTTTTTGTAATATTATGTAAAAAATATAGGAGCACTCAGGGGTTATTGTGCTTTAGTAATCAGTTAAAGCACGGCTTTCATGTATAATGGATTTTTTTTCATTACCTAATGCACAGTTAATATTATTTTGTCAGCAAAGGGAGCATAACCTCCTCTTCGTTTTCAGATTTTTGCCCATCAGAAGGTCCCTGTGGACCATTTACTCCAGCAGTACAATATTCTAACTGCACCTTTTTGGAAAATACCTATAAGCAGAACATTAAAAAGTCAGCAAAAAGTTTGACGGAGATCATTCTGTGCTTCCTTGAGAGATAATCTGTGCAGGGGCTCCAAATTTCACCATAGTGTTGCATCATTAACCAGAGAAGGAAGTAACAGAGCTCTAAGCTTTTCTGCTGCAGCTATCCAGCAAATGTAAGAGCCGCAGCATCCAGACCTCTGAATATGAAGAGCTGAGCATTATGTTTCAAAGAAGCCCGATTCACCCATTACCTCTACTACAATAGAAAATAGATATAACCTTTATCATCCCCTAGTAGGGAAATTCAGGTGTGCCAGCAGCAAAGTGAAAGGCAAATGAAAGTATGCTGATTCGCACAAAGGTAAGAATATACAAAAAGAAAATATGAATAAGATACTGTGCAGTAAGTCCAATTAACAACATAAGACATAATACTGCCACAATGTATGCATCTAGAGGCAGAACAGGGGATTGCTGAACTACTGCTGAGCCAGCTGTTTTTGGAATGAGCTACATATCTTTAGACTAGAAGTCTCAGGTCTTCAGAGGTTAACAACATAATTAAATGTATCAGTAGTTTATAAAATACACAAAGAAAGAAGGAAATGTTTTAAATGGGAATTGATTGCATTAACATGTATAGTTCATACGTGTATATATAGTATTGCAAAAAAGAAGACCTTTCTAAGTTAAATGAAGGTCAATTGATAATTATTTCTGATAAATAATTCTGTAAATAATTGTTTCATACGTATGTGTTACATTATAGAAAAGGTAATGCACGTTGGAAGGCTAACCAGTCAAATATATAACGCCATGTTGAAATGTTTCATTAAGGACCTGCAGGGTTGGTATGAAATATTCATATATAATACATATTATATATTCATGTTTTGATTTCATTCACCCTGTTTAATATTTAATTCTAATAAAATAGTATTTCTTTTTTTATTAAATGTTGGCAAATTTTTGTAAATACATCATGTACTCAACATCTCATATTTGTTACTGTTTTACTAAAACACATTTAGAAATAAATGAGTTATTTGGATATGCTGGACCAGTATCAGTATGGTCCTAAAACAGTGCAAACGAGCAGGTCATAAAAGTTCACTTTAACAAACCAAGGATACTTCAGTCGGCAAATTATTTCAACAGTGTTGACGCTGATGATATTTAAGCTAATTCAAAACTGCACAAACAAGCACGCAAAGAAGACATACGGCATATCATTGACTGAATGTTTTACTAGAGCAGGAATAAGCTCATCCCAGCATAACAGACTACAAAGACTGGCCCAACTATAAGTGAGCTTATCATTTTTATACAGAATTGCGAGGAGCACATCTCACCAGAATGATGCAACTAGGATGATCACAGCACAACAAGCAGCCCAACTACTGAAGTAAACACAGCAACTTTCAGAGACAGCATAATAGTTCTTACTTTGATGGTACTCTGATGTCTGATCTCTTCTTATTACTATTATTCTTCGTCTTTAACCCTGTGCCTGACTCAGAACTCCTCTGATTGACTCTTCTGGCTTAGCTATCAAAAACCTGTGGGATCTCACAACAACAAGCTTGCTCACTGTCCTCGGATGAAAGCACTTTATCCTTTATCCCAGCTCTCAGAAAGAAAATGTTTATGTCCATTTAATTTTCTTTGGCTTTTAACTGCTGTTGGTTGCTCTTTAGACTCCAGTGCTCACTTCTTATTTCTAAATTATCTGGTAGAGATGAATTTTGTTTGTTTAATGTGTCAGTAGGCTAAAGGAAAAGCTGAATTTGACTAACAAGCTTTCAAAGACAGGTCTTGTCTATCAGTTTTAATGCCCTTTTAGAAACACTGACTTAAAATAAAACAAAAAAAAGCGGTTAGTGCAAAATTATAACGGCTACTTGGCTGCATATGTGATCCACACATTCATTAATTCAGCAATGTGCAGCATAATGCAATTTCTTTATAATGAAAAATTAAACACTGAAGTAACTTCCAAAAGTATTTGTTTTATAGGTTATTCCTTTGTACTGTTATAACATGCATTGCTGTTTGTTAATGAGGGGAATAACCCCCTAAATCAAACAAATGAGTGGAGTGTATTTCTAAAAAAAGAATGTATCTCATTATCACATGGGTGACATTTTATCAATGCACTGGAAAGCCAATTACCTGACTCCGCCAGATAGATTTGCTCCGCATATCCATCTGGAAACCTTCCGTTGAAGTAATTTTGGGAAGGGGCGAAAATACTGGTCAGCTGATTGGCCTATGTTGGTGATAGACGGGCCAAATAAACCAATCAGATTCGTCGTCGCTCGTAAGAGCGACGACGAAAACACAACCACAAGCCAAGCTACTCTTGCTGCTGCAAGTAAAGGCTCGTTAGCTCAGCAGAGAATTACTCTGTAATTCCGATAAAACTTGCTCGATAGCCGCGCTAACGCTAGTTTCATCGGCTGAAGCCGCCATGTTGTTTAGACTGAACTGACGCGCTTCCCGTTGCGTCACACCTCAACCCGCCTCAAAGCCAACGCTGATTGGACGTTCGTTTGGTGAACGGCTCCAAATTTTCTTCAACGGAGGGTATCCAGACTGATCTGCGAGTGAAACCTTGAAACCTCGCGAGATCAGGATGGTCTCACGAGGCTAGAAAGCCAATGCATCTAGATGTAATCTCCAATCTGTATCTGATCGCAGGTGCTCTAGAAATGCATTTAAAACTGGCACATATGTGACCACCTATTGATGCAAATCTGTCATGCTTAACATCCCTCTTGATGCCCAGTTTTTCTGAGAATTAACCAATCAAGACTGTAGGGGGCATTCACAAAGAAACTGTTTGCTCCTTTGGGAATAAATGTTTTGCATGCACCATCTGCACCATTGCTGCACCAGATTTACAACACAGATCACGATAAACCATCAGATGTAAACACACCCGTCCGGGCCAAGCAGAATTTAACCCCCTATAGACACAGACACAGCAGTTACAGAAGTGAACAAAGACAGAGGAAATGTTCCCTCACATGCTCTGTCGTCATGAGACTGAGGCTCTCCTCAAAACTTCAGGACAGCATCTAAATGTGTCCTAAGGAACAATGCTTTTTCTAAATCAGTACATTATGTGGATGTTCTTAATCCACGACTACATGCTTCTACCTTCTAGTGGTATCCCCGCCCAGCCTGCTTTTTATTAAGGTCAACAGCGTAGCCGGTTGCTCTTTTTTTTACCTTCTCTACCATCTCAATTGCCAGTAAGTTTCAGCAGATGGTATGTTGTTGCATCGTCTGCATGATGCAGAGACATCTGGTCTTTTAGAATCCAACATAATGTTGTGTAAATATAAATTGAAATTGGCAGAGTTGGGGTGTCTCGTGGGGTAGCGGTAGAGAGGCCTCTCCATATTTAGAGGCTATAGCACTCAATGCACCCGTCCTGGGTTCCATTCCCAACCCTTTACAGATTTGCTCTATGTCTTCTCCTTTTCACTCTGTCCATTTCCTGTCTGGTAACTATCAGTGGTTTTCTCAGATTTCCCCTAAAAACAGCAACAAATACTCATATAAATGTGTGCATCAGTGCTGAGAGCTTCTGTTGATCTATTTTAGGAGCAGGTTCTGCATTGTGGACAAACTATGGTTTACCTTCATTTAACACCAGCAAATTGCTTTGTGAAATTGACCCTGTCTTTTCTGTTTAACTGCTCACCAATTGATTACCTAAAAAACATTTTTTTTCTTATTAGATAAATATGGTTACATACTTATGTATTATAAGTAATTCTGCGCATTTGCCCATATTACTCCTGTGTAAATCCAGGTAACAGAGTTCTTGTTTAAGACTTCTTTATTCACACATTCCCATTTTGTGTGTGTGTGTGTGTGTGTGTGTGTGTGTGTGTGTGTGTGTGTGTGTGTGTGTGTGTGTGTGTGTGTGTGTGTGTGTGTGTGTGTGTGTGTGTGTGTGGAAAGTTAAAGGAGTTTTTAACGTCTTTTCTCCCTTTTCATGGTTTTCACTGTTTCTGTCTGTCTAGCTTGCTTTACTGTAGTTACAAACACTAACGCCGTATTTTGCTTTTGCACATATTCCTTAAGGAGTTGAAGAATCTTTTTTACTCTGTGCCAGACTCAGCTGTAGTCTCAGGTTCACATTCAAGTGTTACAATTCTCTTTTGAAATATTGCCTTGTTTTTTTTTGTTTTTTTATCTAAGCCTGATCTTCTTTGAACAACTTGCACAGTTTTTCGATTCGCTGAGTCTGGGTCTTGCCAAGTAGACCATAGCGTTTGCACTTTTGCAAGGATCCTGTGCTGATCTCTGCATCTTGGTCTATTTCTGGTTCCAAACTATCACCCTCTGCAGCTGCTCTAAATAAGCAAAAGTTTCCCAACAAGGTCACCATCAGCCTAAAAAGTTTTTGTGCTCATGGCCCAATTCTTCCCACAAGGTCCCAGTAAAAATATATATATATATTGCAGGTTTGGCTAGATTTAGCGAATAGGTTCAGACTTCCACTCATGGATTTAAACATGCTCCAAGGCTAAAATCTGTAAGAGGTTTTTTTTTTTATCCAACTCTGGTTCTCTGAGTAATATGTTACATCTGCCAATATAAGATAAATAGACAGTGCCTATCAAAAGTAATAAAAGTCCTCGAACTTTTTCTCATTTTGTCTCCTTACAACCACAAAGTTTGTAGTAATTTATTAAGCTTTTATATAACAGATCCACAAAGTATCACATAATTGTGAGGTGAAAGAAAATGATGCTGTCTTTGAAATATTTCCACAAATAAAAGGGTGAAAAGTGTGGCATGTATGTGTAATCGCCCTCGTTGCTCTTTTACCCCTCATTAAAATGCAACGCAGACCATGAAGAAGAGCGTTAGTGAATACGTCCATGTGTGTATTGAGAAGGCGCTCTGGTTGGATGCGACTAGAATTTATCTTTCTGCAAAGAATCTGTGACAGAAAACGAAAAGCCTGAAAACAGCAGCCACGTCTTGAAACATGGGGGTGGCAGCATCATGCTGTGTGGATGCGTTTCTTCAGCAGAGACAGAGAAGAAGTTTAAAGCTGGTGAGAAGATAGTTGGAGCTAAAAAAAAAATGCATGTTTATGCATTTGGTTGACTCTTTTATCCAAAGCAACTAAATAAGGATATAACAATGCAGGTAATATGAAAGCTAAGAATAAGCTGCTAAGAAGGAAGACCACTAGTCAGGTTGTGTCAGAGGGGACAGTGCAGAAATAGACTGCAGGCATAGGGAGTAGAGGGTGTAGGGAAGTCTGGGCAGGTACTAGGGTAGGAGATACTCTTCACGGGCCAGGTCTTCAAGAGTTTCTTCAAGACAGACAGAGACCTTGTTCTGGTAGCACTCAGTAGGTCGTTCCACCATCATGGTATGACACATGAAAAAACTCTGGATGGTGTGGAGCGTGATGTTTGCATAGCCAGTCGACAATCCCTGTACAGGGCACACTTGGAAGAAAACTGAAAGAAAACTCAAGACCGAGGGGGGGAGTCTACATTAGACTGTTTTATATCAATTAATATTAATGTTTTAGAATGGTCAAGAGCTAAAGCCATTGAAAATCTGTGGTAACACTCAAAAATGTATGTTCTGTGATTGTTTGAGCAATTTTGCAATGGCAAGTGGGTAAAATATTCAGTCCCTAAACGTGCATGACTTGTAAAGACGTACCCCTAAAAGACTTGCTGCTGTAATAGCAGGTAAAAGGTAGCTGTCCAGAGGAATAAATAAAAATGCACGCAATTCTCAGGTTGTTATTCATGAAACCCTTTCAAAACCTCTTTTCTTTTATGTTCCACTTTACAACACTACTTTCTGTTGGTCTGTCAAAAAACATATCCAGCCAGCTGCTCTGTAGAGGACGTCTAATAGATGTTATGGAAACTCGGTGAACCGAGATCCCTCTTTGCTGCAGGTCTCTAATTGTGAGGTTTGGAGAGTTTCTTCTTACCTGCCTTTTCATCCAGCTCCCTGTGGGATGTCAAGATACACAGGAGTATTTGTCAAACTGTAGATGTAGGCACATTTAGGTAACTACATTATTATAGCTATTATGAAGATCAACAAAAATCAACTTACCTTCAATGTTGCATTTCTTATTTTTTCTATGTCTACCAGTGCCTGTGAGAAACAGGGCTTTCCTGCAACATACTATCTATACCTTGTTAACAATTAAGCTGAAATTAAACCAAAACTCTTCTTATTGCCCCAGGTCTTTCTAGCCGGGCCACAAAATCATTTTTGATGAAGCCATGTCTGTAGAACACCATACAAAACATTTCCTAAAGACCTGCTTCTTCCAACATCTCTAAGCTCCGAACGATGATCTATAACAATGAGCTTGAGATGTTGATTCATGCTTTTGTTTCGTCCCATTTAGACTACTGTAACAGCCTGTTCACCTGTCTAAGCAAAAAAGAGCTAAACAAACAGAAGAGCCCACATCACCCCTGTTTTAGAGTTTCTCCACTATATAAATAAATAATATAATTCCAGTTCTGACATATAGCATGAGCAGGCCCCTCCCTACATCTGTGACTTGATTCACCCCAAGTCATAGCCTGTGATCCCCCGAGCAGAATCTGCTGATGGTCCATCACGCTCGCTTTAGGACCCGAGGAGACAGATCTTTCCAAGCTGTGGAATGAGCTGCCGCATTACCTGCCAACACTGGACTCTGTCGATGCTTTGAAAAAGAAACTAAAGACGTTCCGTATCAAACACGCATTTTAGCCTCACCAGTCCCAAGGCTGCTACGGCTGATTGTATGTTGCTGTATGTTGTGGGAAATAATGACAACCAATCCCTCGTTACTTATTAAATAAAAGGAAATGGTAATCCCATCAAGTTCCAGCATTTTATTGAGGCACAGAGCAGAGATTATGTAATTACACCCTTGGCTAGGCCGCAGCCCGCCCCAGCTTCTGCTCCCTGCCCTGGTCTGCTCTGAACCTGAGGCCACCGCCTACTCTTACATTGCTCTACCGGCTGCGTAAGATGTACCACAAACACCTCATGATCCAAACATTTACCCTCCCACACAGGAAATACACAAGCATTGACCTTGACAAACAGAAGCGGAGTGTGAAGTCGACTCCCAGGCTGCAGCTGCTCCCATGCTTAGGAGGTTATAGGTCAGAGGTGAACTTAGAACCCAAGCAGTAATATTTCCATTCACATTGTGATGTTTTTTTTTTGTATTTTATTTAATTTCTCTTTTGAAAGTTCTAAATTGTAATTTACAGTGAAGCATATTGTGACAGTTTCCTGAGAAAGTGGCCATAGAAATAAAATGTACTTGCTATGGGGATGACAGATTGCTAATTGCCAAGAAGCTTTGATCAATCTTTAAAAAAAAAATACAGTACAAATGACAAAATCTTACGTTATGTGTATTTTGCTCTTTGACACTTAGTTTATGGGGGTGTCAATCAGCGTTGCACAAGTAGTTTTTAACACAGCAACTTATTTTGTGATGTTTTTTGTCCTACTGCGTAAGTGACCTTGAATTAAAGGTTGTATTTTTCTAATTGCTTTAGTGTGAGGTGGTGCTACTGCAATAAACAATTACTTAATTACTTATTTGCATATTATCAACAGTTTTGGCAATAACCGAGAAGGCTGCTGTAACTTGTACGTCTTAATAAATAAACCAAAATTACTGACAAGTCTTGTCTGGATGAAATATTTTCAAAACGTTCCTTCATCACAATCATTAGTTTTACCATTCTTTGAGTGCAGTCATTGAAATAGATGATTTCTTTCTTTCCCTTTCATTGTCTCCCCCTTCAAAACAGATGCTTCAAACATTAGCCACCTGCTGTCTGTTGTCTCCCACAGTGTTTGAACTCTAAATTCTCAAATTAAAGCGTTTTTGGAAATCTTTTGTGGTAGCCATGATTTGATGCTGCAGCCCTTGTGCACATTGTTGGGAGAAGATCTATCCGGATTTAAAGGGTGCGCAGCTGAAGGTTAATATTCAGCACTTAGAGATAGATCGCCGTCTCCTGCATGCCTAGATTGCCACAGCACAGTGCGCATCAAGCAGAATTGGGGCCTGGTAAAGTCATTTTCTGTTGCAGGCATGTTATGAATCATCAGATTCCAGCAGGAAAGTGTGGGTTGTTTTGTCAGATTTTTATTTATTTTTTTTATTTTTTTTCGGGGGGGGGGGGGGGGTAGTTTATGGTGCTCAAGGGAAACTAAGCGTCGGATTGTAAAACAAACTTTACCCCTGCAACACAATGAGCTGATTGAAAGAACAGATTGAGCTCAACCACAGTGAAAGTTGATCAAGTGAGATCCAAACAAGACATCTGCACAAGTTTTTTTTTAATCTCCTGAAGAAGGCAGCAGATTTCTCTGAGTCTTGGCTCAAATAGAGTGACTAGGTTTTTTTCTTTCTTTTTTAAAACCAGAAATGCTTTTATCATTTATAATACACATTTGTGATCAGTCATGTTGTTTTCAAACTGCCCCCCCCCAAAAAAAAAAAAAAACAATTCAGACAAATCTGGGGATTAGTTGGATCTGGTTTCTGGTATTCTGTTTGTTTGTTTTTTGCAAACAACTCAGCAAAAGACCGATGCAACAATATTTTCACTGACGAATCCAACTCGTGATTGGACCATTTAGAAAATCAATTGTTTTTGCACATGTTTTATTAACCCTGGTTACCTTTTTGGAAACTTGTTCTGTCGTTTCTTTGCACCAGAAAGGCTTCACAGGCAGACAATCCTGTAGCTTGTAAGACTGTGCCAAACTCAAACATTTAGAGAATAATCCACAATTTCAATTAGGGTTTGATGTAAGGATAGCTGCAGGGTGCCTAATTCCAATCCAGAAGTTTCCATTAACACTTTTTAAATAGCAAGGAGGACGTCATGGTCCAAACCTAAAAGGGCATTCTTAAAAATATTAAGGAAGAACATCTGAAGAATAAGGTTGCAGAGCTGTTTCCAGATGAAAAAGGAAGTAGAATAATGTATGGTAGGATTATTTGTATGTTACAACAACAAAAAAACAATCAAAAACTAAGTTCCCTGAACAGTTGGAGAAACTGTATTAAATTAAATCAGATGTGTCCATATCCTCTTGGGACTGTCCAATAATGACTCAATATTGGGCTTGAAGTTGGGATTAGATTTCAGTGTAATACCAATTTCAGCGTGTTAGATAGTAATTTAACATCTGGACTTAATATAAAAGTACTAATATTGGTAGCAAGTAGTAGAAAGCAGTGACCAGATATTGTCTAGGCCAGGGGTGTCAAACGTAAGGCCCGCGGGCCGGAACCGGTTGGCTACACGCCCGCTTAAAATTGGCATCTTAAAAATGGTCTTATCGCTTAAAAGATCATTCTATTTTTGCTCATTTTGTTGCCGAATAGGAGAGATGTTCTCAAAGCGTTAAATAAGCCCTTTGATTTTTCTAAATGTTGTCTTTTGAGGATAATTTTAAGTTACTTTTCATTAAATTTGTCAATGGCATATGGAAATCTGGATGGATGGCAGGTTAACCCTGTTTAACTGCTAATTTTCATTTTTATTTATGACCTTGTTTAGGTCAGGGTTTTTTCCCATCCCCTGTTCCGACCCAGGATGGGAGCTACCTGATGACCGCAGCTGTGCAGTAGGATTTAATTGAACCGGGCTATTTCATTTTCCCGGACCTATTGCCGTGGATCATAGACTAAAAAAAAAAAAAAAACAAATCATTTATTGATGGACCATTAATCATCCTGCAAAGAAAAGGACAGACTTAAATAAGAGAAAGAAACTCTTGGGTGTTATTAGGGTAGGAAAATATTAATACTATTATTGAATACCTCCCTAAATGTATGTAAAATTTTAAGTTAGAATACAATAAGTACTTGTCTGTTATTCACACACAGGCTCCTCAGCCGAACCTCTGACTGCCTCTTACCATATATGGCCGTAGTCAGGCGCCTAGCTTTAATAAGCGTTACAATCGGAACTAACAGCAGCACTGAGCTTCAGATGTGGAACATTGATTTTAAATAATTTCTTAATTTCTAATCTGTTTGATGTATTTTGTCATGCAGGACGGTGTTTTTAAGTCCCAAAAACTGCGAAGAAATGTTTTTCAACATCTTACAATCACTGTGACCAGTTCCAATGCATAATGCACTTAAATAAATGTTTAACTGAGTAAAAGTATTGTTGAAATTGCAAATATTTTTCTTAAACTCTGAGGTTATTCTTAATATGTTTTGTAAAAGGGAAATTCGTTTAGTATAAAAATCAACAGCAAGTCCACTTTTATTAGTTCTATTCAATCTTGTAATGAGTTTACATGTGTGGCCCCCTTGAGATCAGATTAAGCTGTATGCGGCCCCTAGACCAAAATGAGTTTGACACCCCTGGTCTAGGCAGTGCTACAGAAGAGCAGGTTGGAATTGTACAAAAAAATTCATGTTATGGAAAGACTGACTTTTACTTTAAATAGGCCTTTGGATTTTTATTCTGATCATAAACAGGGGGAATGTAGAACTAATTGTTAACCAGTAGATATAAACTATAAATTAAAGAATAAACATGTTGGCTGTATGTGGACTAAATGTGAGAAATTAACACATTTTAATTTATTTTCTCTATTTCTTGCCTGCTTTTTCCACTGTTTTCCTCAACAACTGTTAAAAAAAACACTTTCTCAATTTTTATTCTCATTTGTATTAGAAAATGTTTTGTATTCATTCTTATCCTTATGCTTATCTGTTTTTTTAAACTCCACTCAACATGGAAAAGGTTTCAAGTTTTACAAGGTAAACTCACGCCAGAAAGCCAGACTTTCAAGGCTGTATTACATGTTTAATATACTATTCAGCCATTTGCCTTTGATGTTACATTCAGCTGCTTCAAACCTTGTCCTTCACAATTTTTTGCAGAAGAAAAAAAAAACACAAAAAAAAACTTTAAACCGATTTAAACAGCGCTCCCCATGTATTTCTGAGTGGCTTTCATTGAAAGTTTGATAAAGTCCGTAAAGCACTCAGTCCATTCCCAAATACAAGGTTTGAAGGCAACTTTTTGAACTTGCACTCTCTATGTTAAATGGCTTTGTCAAGTCCTGACAACCTCCGAGCGCCTTTCTCCACATTCAGTCATTCACGCGCTGACGGTGGTGAGCTACATTGTTGCCCTGGGCCACAGCTGCCCTGGGGCAGACTGACATAAACCAGGCTGCCCACACAATCTGCGCCACCAGACCCTCTGACCACCGAAAGCAGGCAAAGTGGGTAAAGTGTCTGTTCCGAAGATACAACGACTGAGACGGTCAGAGCGGGGTTAGAACCAGCAACCTGCGGGTTACCAGACAAACTACAAGTTCCCGCACCACTGGCGCCCCACTGGTTCCCCACTGGTGCCCCAATGTCACTTTGTCAAATACTGCCTTATAAATATAGTTCATTATAAATCAGTCATAGAAGATAAATGATTTATACTAATCTGACTAGAAAATATCTGTTAGGGTTTGTTTCTTTCTTTTTCCAGGCCTCACTATTAGCAATTTAAATGTCACATCAGAGTGTTTTTTCCTTCATATTTCCAGTTGATCTCCCAGCAAACTTTTTAAAGCAAATCAAAGTTGTAAAATATTTTGAATCCTTTATCAGTGCGCTGTATATACCAGGCTAGATTTGTTTGCATTTGTTGTGTATTTAGTACAAAGTCCAATCATACCATAAGCGCCCACTTTACAAAATGTTCACAAATAGAAAAAAAGTCCAACATGACAAAAATCCATTAATGATATATTTTGTTGTGTGCACTTAAAAATTTAGAATCCCTTTATAAGACTTGATCTAAAAACCTGAGAGAATAAGTTTCGGTTGATAATATCCTTTATGCAGCTATTATAATAGCTGAGCAGTTGTTTGGTATTTTAACATCTTTCGAGGTTTTTAATGTTGGAAGGCCTGGTTGTCGTCACCCTAATCTTCAACTTCTTCCACATATTCTTTCAGATTCTTGCCATAACGATGACTGGGCCAATTGATGATGCTAACATTGCTTC